>NW_006772719.1:466487-516972 GCF_000442215.2 Lipotes vexillifer | reverse complement strand
ACTGTGATTAAAAATCTTCCAACAAACAAAAGCCCAGGACCAGATGGCTTCACAGGTGATTTCTATCAAACATTTAGAGAAGAGTTAACACCTATCCTTCTCAAACTCTTACAAAATACAGCAGAGGGAGGAACACTCCCCAACTCATTCTATGAGGCCACCATTACCCTGATACCAAAACCTGACAAGGATGTCACAAAGAAAGAAAACTACAGGCCAATATCACTGATGAACATAGATGCAAAAATCCTCAACAAAATACTAGCAAACAGAATCCAACAGCACATTAAAAGGATTATACACCATGATCAAGTGGGGTTTATTCCAGGAATGCAAGGATTCTTCAATATACGCAAATCAATCAACGTGATACACCATATTAACAAATTGAAGGAGAAAAACCATATGATCATCTCAATAGATACAGAGAAAGCTTTCAACAAAATTCAACACCCATTTATGATTAAAACCCTCCAGAAAGTAGGCCTAGAGGGAACTTACCTCAACATAATAAAGGCCATATATGACAAACCCACAGCCAATATCGTCCTCAATGGTGAAGAACTGAAAACTTTTCCACTAAGATCAGGAACAAGACAAGGTTGCCCACTCTCACCACTCTTATTCAACATAGTTTTGGAAGTTTTAGCCACAGTAATCAGAGAAGAAAAGGAAATAAAAGAATCCAAATCAGAAAAGAATAAGTAAAGCTGTCACTGTTTGCAGATGACATGATACTATACGTAGAGAATCCTAAAGATGCTACCAGAAAACTACTAGAGCTAATCAATGAATTTGATAAAGTAGCAGGATACAAAATTAATGCACAGAAATCTCTGGCATTCCTATACACTAGTGATGAAAAATCTGAAAGTGAAATCAAGAAAACATTCCCATTTACCACTGCAACAAAAAGAATAAAATATCTAGGAATAAATCTACCTAAAGAGACAAAATACCTGTATGCAGAAAATTATAAGACACTGATGAAAGAAATTAAAGATGATACAAACAGATGGAGAGATATACCATGTTCTTGGATTGGAAGAATCAACATTGTGAAAATGACTCTACTACCCAAAGCAATCTATAGATTCAATGCAATCCCTATCAAACTACCACTGGCATTTTTCACAGAACTAGAACAAAAAATTTCACAATTTGTATGGAAACACAAAAGACCCCGAATAGCCAAAGCAATCTTGAGAACAAAAAATGGAGCTGGAGGAATCAGGCTGCCTGACTTCAGACTATACTACAAAGCTACAGTAATCAAGACAGTATGGTACTGGCACAAAAACAGAAAGATAGATCAATGGAATAGGATAGAAAGCCCAGAGATAAACCCATGCACATATGGTCACCTTATCTTTGATAAAGGTGGCAGGAATATACAGTGGAGAAAGGACAGCCTCTTCAATAAGTGGTGCTGGGAAAACTGGACAGGTACATGTAAAAGTATGAGATTAGATCACTCCCTAACACCATACACAAAAATAAGCTCAAAATGGATTAAAGACCTAAATGTAAGGCCAGAAACTATCAAACTCTTAGAGGAAAACATAGGCAGAACACTCTATGACATAAATCACAGCAAGATCCTTTTTGACCCACCTCCTAGAGAAATGGAAGTAAAAACAAAAATAAACGAATGGGACCTAATGAAACTTCAAAGCTGTTGCTTGGCAAAGGAAACCATAAACAAGACCAAAAGACAACCCTCAGAATGGGAGAAAATATTTGCAAATGAAGCAACTGACAAAGGATTAATCTCCAAAATTTACAGGCAGCTCATGCAGCTCAATAACAAAAAAATAAACAACCCAATCCAAAAATGGGCAGAAGACCTAAATAGACATTTCTCCAAAGAAGATATACAGACTGCCAACAAACACATGAAAGAATGCTCAACATCATTAATCATTAGAGAAATGCAAATCAAAACTACAATGAGATATCATCTCACACCAGTCAGAATGGCCATCATCAAAAAATCTAGAAACAATAAATGCTGGAGAGGGTGTGGAGAAAAGGGAACACTCTTGCACTGCTGGTGGGAATGTGAATTGGTACAGCCACTATGGAGAACAGTATGGAGGTTCCTTAAAAAACTACAAATAGAACTACCATATGACCCAGCAATCCCACTACTGGGCATATACCCTGAGAAAACCAGAATTCAAAAAGAGTCATGTACCAAAATGTTCATTGCAGCTCTATTTACAATAGCCCGGAGATGGAAACAACCTAAGTGTCCATCATCGGATGAATGGATAAAGAAGATGTGGCACATATATACAATGGAATATTACTCAGCCATAAAAAGAAACGAAATTGAGCTATTTGTAATGAGGTGGATGGACTTAGAGTCTGTTACACAGAGTGAAGTAAGTCAGAAAGAGAGAGACAGGTACTGTACGCTAAGACATATATATGGAATTTAAGAAAATAAAATGTTATGAAGAACTTAGGGTTAAGACAGGAATAAAGACGCAGACCTACTAAAGAATGGACTTGAGGATACGGGGAGGAGGAAGGGTAAGCTGGGACAAAGCGAGAGAGTGGCATGGACAAATATACACTACCAAATGTAAAATAGATAGCTAGTGGGAAGCAGCCGCATAGTACAGGGAGATCAGCTCGGTGCTTTTTGACCACTGGAGGGGTGGGATAGGGAGGGTGGGAGGGAGGGAGATGCAGGAGGGAGGAGATATGGGAACATATGTATATGTATAACTAATTCACTTTGTTATAAAGCAGAAACTAACACACCATTGTAAAGGAATTATACTCCAATAAAGATGTAAAATAAAAAAAGAACACAAATAACAGATGCTGGCGAGGATGTGGAGAAAAGGGAACGTTTACACACTGTTGGTGGGAATATAAATTGGTGCAGCCACTGCGGAAGCAGTAAGAAGGTTTCTCAAAACACTACAAATATAACTACCATATGACACAACAATTCCACTCCTGGGTATATATCTGAAAAAAATAACAACATTAACTTGAAAAGATACACACAGCCCAATGTTAATAGCAGCATTATTTACAATTGCCAAGATATGAAAGCAACCTAAGTGTCCATCAACAGATCAGTAAAGAAGAGGTGTTATATATATGTATACACACACACACACACACACACACACACACACACTCTCTCTCTCTCACACACACACACACACCCACACACACAATGCAATACTAGACAGCCAGAAAAAGTAATGAAATTTTCCCACCTGTAGCAACATGAATGGACTTGGAGTGCATTATGCTAAGTGAAATAAGTCAGAGAAAGGCAAGTACTGTATGATATCATTTACATGTGGAATCTAAAAAAAAACAAAAACAAATTAGTGGGACTTCCCTGGTGGCGCAGTGGTTTAGAATCCACCTGCCAATGCAAGGGACACAGGTTCGATCTCTGGTCTGGGAAGATTCCACATGCCACAGAGCAACTAAGCCTGTGCACCACAACTACTGAGCCTACACTCTAGAGCCCATGAGCCACATCTACTGAAGCCCGCGTGCCTAAAGCCCGTGCTCTGCAACAAAAGAAGCCACTGCAATGAGAAGCCCGCGCACCCCAATGAAGACCCAATGCAGCCAAAAATAAATATAAATAAATAAATTTATAAAAACAAAGATGTGCCAAGACTGCCACAATATATTTAAAAAAAAAAAGAAAGAAAGAAACAAAGTAGTAAATATAACAAAAAAGAAGCAGACCCACTGATACAGAGAACAAACTAGTGGTTACCAGTAGGGAGGTGGGGTGGGATGATATAGGGGTGAAGGAGTGGGAGGTATAAACTATGGGTTGTAAGATAGGCTACAAGGACATATTGTACAACATGAGGAATATAACTAATATTTTATAATAACTGTAAATGAAGTGTAACCTTTAAAATTCGTATAAAAAATTTAAAACTTTAAAAAAATATATCAATTCAAGTTTCCCTGCCTCCAGGCTAATATAAGACTTCCAAACTAATCTAAGCCTTTCATCTTCAGAACACCTGCAATATTGCCATCTACATTACACAACCAATACAGGATATAATAATGAATAACACTGTATTTTCTACTGCTTTATCTACTCACTTTGTCTCCCAACCAGACTATAAACTCCTTCAGTGTAGGGATTACAATTTAGACTTTTTGTAATCCTTCAAAATATTTTGTCTGATAACACTTTATTTACTCAATGAGCACTTGCTGATTGAGGAAAACAGGTTTGTAGATAACTTTAAAAAATATATGTTTATGAAGTAACACGGTTCTCAAACAGCTTTCTGGTTGTCCTCCCCCAATTTTTGCCTTTGATATAAAATTTGGGACATCCTGGTTCTATAATTCTATATGTATATAGGTATACATGTATAAATATAATTATAGATAAGTAGAAGTAACTATTTCACTGTTTCATTTTAAACTTTATATTCAAGACGTTGAATTATACTTGCAAGCTTCTTTTCTCTTATTCATTCCTTAGAGGGTATGATAAATAGTTGTTTACTGCCCTTTGAATAATAGACTGTCACAAATGTTACTTCTGGTTTTCTCCTTTCTCGGCTAAACAACCTTAGCTCCTTTAGACATTTAAATGCCATGAACAGATGCTCAATATTACTTGGTGGCTGGGCATGATTTATAGTGCTTATTTCTGGAAGGAGATCAAAATAGAAGCATTATGTATTTTTAAAGCTTTTCTTTCACATATGGCATGCTTTACAGGGAGTGAGGATTTGGATGAATGGACAGATTAATACATCTAATATTTTCATTTCAGTCTCATCTAAAAAGAGGAGAAACACAGGAAACATCATAATGGAAGCTAAAATGCACAAGATGCTATTTTACTATTAACTCAGACCTTTCTTATGCCAGATGGTGTTGGAGGAAAGCTTTTGTTTTCTTGATGATAGGCATCTCCTTTGAATTTTGCCAACCAGACAGGTTTCCTCTCTTCTCAGCATTCACAGACACTGTGGCCTTCTTTTACGTACCTCTTGCATGCAGTAGTTGGTTTGCGTTTCCAGGCATTGAATATCCTTCTGATTGGTTTCTGGGAGAGAAATTTATGCTTCTTGATGTATTGATTTTAATCTTCAAGGATTTGGATAACCATGCATACTACCATAACACCCTGTAATAACACTCACCACATTAAAATGTCATTTACCTATTTTCTTGTCTCTCTGAAACCCATACTACACACTCCCAGTTATCAGGAACTCTTTCTGATTTATCTTTCTATTCTAGTCTGGCATATGGCAGATTCTCTCTAAACATTTCTCGAGTACATGAACAAATGAAGACCAGAAATTCAAGTCTACTTTGATATTTAAAGGAAGTCTTTATACTTCCTAGAATCACATGGGACAGAGGGAACATTTATTATAAATAGATGCCTATGCTGTGTCTGTAGCACAGCACATGTTACCTCATTTAATCTTTTCAAGAAATTCATGAGCTATTCCCTTATTTGTTGCCATTTGTTAGTTATTTACCTATTTGATATATACTATGTCCTGTCTTTTAAAACACTTTATCATTTAATATTTTTAATGATCCTTTGAAGCAGGTATTACTGTTCTCATTTTTAAAATAAGGAAGTTGAGGCTCAAAGAAGACATGAAGTGTTTGAATCCAAATCTACCTAACTCTAAAACCCAAATATTTCCTACTTGACCATCATGACTTGGAGACAAAATGTTTGGGACAAATAGGTTATTTATGTGACTTTTCTGCTTTCTTTATTTTTACTCTAATGCTGGTATCTACCACTTCTCCTTGTGTAACTCGCATTAACTCTCTTCTAGACAGAAGACCATATTACTCACTATAAAATATAGAGAAACCTTATTGGTCATCTTAAAGGCTGCTAGTCCAATGTTAAGTCAATAAATATATTCCTGTGATGAACAATCCTTGGTTCAGTCAGTTGTGACCAGATTCTTGAAGTCACATTCCAAAAAGCTTAGCTACCTTTGCATAAGGACCTGCCTTGGCAGCTTTTCCCAGAAGAGGCTTGTAGGTCTGCCAGTTGCTCAGAATTTCATGAGTGGTCCAGTCACAAATAGAAGATGCTCCCAAAGGTAAGTATGAGACCTTCATCAGTAGAGTAATTTTAAGCACAGCTTTACTAAAGCAGCATCAAATTCTAATTGGATCTACTAGACTTAATTTAAGGAGCCACAGTGGACTAATTCTAATATACTGTTACATCCAATATATCAGCACAATATTATATGTAAGCAAGCGTGTGTGTGTATAATGTGTAAAATGGGAGAAGGGATGGGGATGTGAGAGCAGGGTGGTGGACTGAAAACATTATTTTAACCTTGTTTATTGTACCATAACAGGTCTTGGTATTGCCCCTCAAGAAAGACATAAGAGTAGAGAAGGAAAGGTAACTAAATAAGCAAAAGAGAAAGAGGTTGCCATGCTGGCAAAACTAGATCCTAAGATGAAAGGAAACTTAGAGGTCAGCTAATACAACTCCCTAAACCAAGGGGAATGCCATTTCCATTGTCATCTGTGAGTATCAACTATCCTCAAAAGGATAGTTCAGAAGATTATCATTCCTCATTCTGCAAAGATGAAGACAGAGAGGAGAGAAGTCAAAACTATTAATGTGGGAAGGGTATGGGTAGGCTGTATCAGATGCAGTCACCCAACAGCAGAATATCAGACTTAAAAGCACCTCTTGAACCTGGGACATGGGCGTGTATTTGGGGCATTTAGCATGGCACAGATGGAATGTGAAATAGACTTCTTGTCCTGAGACCTAGATTCTAGGCCACTCTCCATCATTATTAACTAGCTATGTATCACTGAGCTGTACACATGATTTCTTATCTGTGAAATGAAAGGGTAGGATTAAAAGATTCCTACATTATTTTCCAGCAATAAATTACTTGATCCTAAAGAAAATATTTACTTCTGACAATGAATGAACTGTAGAATTACTCTAAGTTTGTATTGGTTAAAAATAAAAATACTTTTAGGGGATGTTGATCACTACTTCTGCAAAGAACTAAATTCAAAACCTTCATTACACCACTGGAACCTTAACTTTGATACAATCAACAGGCTTACTCATACTCATACATAATTTAGCCCCCTAAGGCCTATCTCTCGCTCATCTCTCTGCCAAAAGTGCTTATTTGTGTGCCTGTGCAGTGACCAACCTAGACTTGGCACATGTGCTGGGTGGAACTGGCTGAGTTGAAAACCATGGCATAGGTGCCAGTGGAGTCTGCAGTGGAAGACTTGATGCCTCAGATGTTGCCAGTGGAGCCCTGCAACTTGACAGAAAATTTAGCTCCCTCTCTATCCCCGAGGATGCCTCAGGAATCCCTGAGGCCAGTCTAGATTGAAGTAGCTCCATGTCCAGATGTGGTAGCTCACATCGACCCAAAGAATTTGAAAAGGAAGCAAAGTGTGAATGTTTCTCTTTCAGAATAAAAACCTGTTCCTAAAGGATATCCCTCCAAACTTCAGAGGCAAGAGCAACAAGTAGCACCGTCTTCAACTGTTCAGCAGAGCGTGAACAGACACTGAAGTCATTGGAAATCTCAGCAGTTGGGTAGTAACAGGATCATGCCTTTCAACTATGTAAAATATGTAATTATTTCTCCTTTCCCGGGATAAATATCCTTCATTCTTCCAAAATCTGAAGATGAAGAAAGCTGTAAAAACTTCTGTCTGGGTGAACTGTTATATGCAGAAGGGGCTGTTGGATCAGCTAAAAATTAAAGTCCTGGGATGGATTATACCCAGATTGGTTTTCCTCCCTTGCTTCTTATTGTTAGCAGAATAAATCAGTCAACAGTAACTAGTGTCTTGGAATTTATGAGTAACTGGCTTAGAGAAAGAGAATTATTACAGATTTGGGATGATGACTTTATGCTTTATTGGCTTGTCTTGGAAAACCTTTATTACCTGAGGATCATTCACTAATTTGGCAGCTTGCAAGAAGGTGCTCTGAAGTGAGGCTCTTAGTGGACAGCAAAGATGAATTTGAATTTATTAATCTTCTTGGTTAGCAGGTATTTTCACCATTGTGATTTAGATGATAAGCCATCTTGATGTAGCTGATCTCAGGGATAGAAGATACTTGTGATGATGGCAGCCTAAGTCTGAGGCAGTGCAATGCCAATTCAAGTGCAAATTGCATCATATCTTCAACACTATGCAAAAGGGTCCTCAGCTTAGCCTGTGTAACTCAAGCTGATATTCAGAAGACAGATTGTATTGATTTGAATACCTGAGTGTCTTTGGAAAATCCCACCCAGTTTCTGATGGACAGTTTAAAGAGTTTTCTGAAATCAAATGTTTTTAAAACAAATTAAGTGCCATTTATTGATGAAGCATCCTGCACAGAAACTGTATGATGAAATTTTACAGAGGTCCTTGGTGCTGTTGTATTGTTTATTTACATATACACATATAAAAATTGAATTAAAAATGTGAAAAAAATAGCGTTCAGGGATGTGGCGCTCAAGCTTTCTATTACATTCTCCTCCACGAAAAATTATGTCGTTATTGTGGCTTCCCCATAGACCTGTTCCACATCTTCTTCTCTGGGCCCTATATTTTTCTTTATAAGATCAGCTTGCTTGTTCTGGGTCCCTCCCACAGACTCGTCGCTGGGTTAGAGAGGTGCTAACATTCACAAGGATGATATCAAAGCTATTATGTACCTGTACCTTGTACAGGTTGTGCACTGCACCAGAGCACCCAACTGAAAGAGCAAGTGGGGGCTGCAGTGTGCCTTTGTGTGGGTGCATCCACCTTAAGGCAGGCATGCCTTTTTCCAATTCACTCTAGGGTGTAGTATGGGCTTGAGGTGTTCTGGGAAGCAGGATTTACCCATTTGCTGCATGATCTGAAAAGGTCTGACCTATACCAACATTGTGAATATCCATTCCTCAATGCCAAACATCACAAAACTAATTACAAGGGGCTCTTTCTGGGGGGCTAAAAAATAAATAATACAAAGCAGTTCCACTTAAGGGGTAAAACATTCTAGGCAGCTCAGATTAAACTTCTGTATCAGCCTATTTTGTTGAATAACAGTACATTATCATGGGAGGACACATTTTTTAAACGAAATTTATTGGTCAAAATTTCCTCAGGGCTAACTTGCACTGAATCCCTGCTGAATGATCTCAAAGGAATAAAGCAAATTATATACACTGCATTAGGCCTTAGAATGCATGGTGCAGTAAAAAGCAGATTCAGACTCTCTGTAGGTGCCATGCCTGACAGAGAAAGGAAAATCTCATTGAAACACTTGTTGATATTCTTTGTCTCTCATGAAGAATTCGATACACTTCTCTGCAGATCTACTTGCGGTTTGGAATGAAAATGTGTTGTGTAAGGCTGCCCTAGAATTTCATGGAAAATGTAAATTGTCCAAGCTCCCTTCCAAATACAGACTTAAAGTGGTTCCCACAGCTCTCCCTTCAACCATAAGATGTTCCCATTAGTGCCAATTAATGCTGAGACCCTGGCAGCCTGTGTGCATGACTCATTAATGAGAAGCCTCATTTACAGCTGAGAAAGCAATGCAACGTAGCAGTTGTAATAATTTCTCACCTCCTCTGCAAACTGCTGACCTCTCACCATGGATAAGCTGCCCTCCCTTTGGCCTATGGCAGTGTGTGCTCAGCGGACAGTGGACAATGGCAACAATGATGGTGAAATCTTACCTTAACATTCCAGCTTCCATGCTTACTTGAGACCAAATGTGAGACTGAGACTCTAACCTTCCTTTCTCAAACGAAATTTCTAATTCAATTAAAGATGGAACAGAGAAGCCGAGACCTCTATTACTCTACAATACACTGCTTTTCTACAAGATACCCACTTCATCAACACCCTCTAAATCTGTATAATATATTGCTAGTCTCATTACTAACATGACTCCAGTAATCAAACTGGCTCAACTAATTTATAACCAGGCTGTGTAAAAGATGCTGGTTTATACAATCTACATATATATATATATATATATATATATATATATATATATTTAATTATGCCCAGATATTTCATTGCTATGACTCCAGATACCATAGTTATTTATTAAATGGTAACAACCAAGTTACCATTTTTTTCCTATCCAGATGCTATCTTATTCTGCAACCTAAACAGGGGTACAAACAAGAAGTGATTGGACACTGAGTGCCACCCACAGTCTCCCAGATCTGCCATAGTCAGAAGATTAGGGAGAAGGTACCCCTGAGTCCAACAAGCCCGGTCGCAGTCATGCCATTCAAAATGAGAAAGGGACTCTGCTTCTGAGAGAAAAACATTCAAGGCCCAGAAATCCCTTTTATCCATGAACTTGGCAGGCATCTTTCTCCCCATTCCTATCCTTCTTGCTCCTAGAAGTGAGCGTGAGACACTCATCAGTAGAGTTGTTTTAAGCCCTGCTTTACTTGAAGCAGCATCAAATTCTAAACAAAAATCTTTTGGCTTTAGTATTAATTTTCATTTATCTCAAGAGGGAGCTGGGCTGAAATACAATTTTGTACTTTCTACAAACAACAGTGCAAGTAACACTGAAGGGGAAGCATTTATGTTACTTAGGATAATCAACTGCTTTTCAAGCACCATTAAGCCTTTTAGAAATGGTACATTTGATCAATATCCCAGCTGTGCTATTAACAAGTATGTGACCTCAGACAAGTTCCTAACCCTCTTTAGGCCTCAGTCTGTTCATCTGTAAAATGAGAGCACTAGATTGGATTTTCCCTATGGATCCTTGTAGCTCTAAGAGGCTATGATTCTATACATTAGTTGCAAATGACTCTTACCTCAGTGATAAAAATCAGTGGTCTGAAACACTCTTGGAATCAAGGCTGTTTCCAGCTTTTTTCCTCCTGGATGAAGATGGAAATAGCAATCATTACCTGGGGCCTTGGGGGCTACTTGTTTGTACTCAGGCTTTCTGAAAAGCTGAGATGCATTAATTGGCTATCTTCTGGGTATAAATCTATTTCTAAATTGATTGGGGATTTTATATTTTTCCCTATGAGATCCAGTGACAGCTAGGTACTCAAAAAAATTAGAGTTAAACAGGAGACATAGTTCTGCCCCCTGGAGGGCTCCAACTAGAACAAACCTCAACCCCGCTCAAGCCTCTGGTAATTTTCTGGAGAATGCAGGGACCAAAAATTACCCAGGAAAGTTATACATTTCCGATATGTTTAAATAAATTGAGGCAGAATTTTATGTATCTCATAGAGTCAAGATGATGGCAAGTAAACTGTATTAGTTAAACTAAGATTTATTATTAACCATCCATACCCAATGTGGCGAAAGTTATCCACGAGGCTACATATCTTTTTATGTTTGTGACTTGTCATTTTTAAAAACTATGTATGTTAATACCTGAAGGATTCAGAGGCTATAATGCTGTTTACTTTTTATAAAGCTATGTAGTCAGATTAAGCACAGGTTAACAATACCAGTTTGTTCTTTTCAGAGCAAAGCAAAAGCCTGTGGACTTATGGACAGAAGTTTCACAAGGCTAACTGTCCTTACAAACCTCTACTACAAAGAATGATAGGACTTTGGCTTCGTTTCCTCGATGGCTATATCAGTGGAGTAAGTTCTCTAATTTCATTTCTTGAGCAAACTATTCAGATAATCCTTCACACAGAATTATAGCTTCTATTAAAAATGTGTATTCTTTCCCAAAGCCTTTTTCCTCTCTTGTTTTAATATGAAACAATTCATATGAAACAACAGAGCATTGGGAAAGAATTATTATCCTTGTCAACATCCTTAGGGGGCCTGACTAATATAAGAACCACTTCTTCCTGACTAATCATATTACAGGCTGCAGGAGCCTTCCCCAAACAACCCTGTAATTCAAGTCCTTTGTATCTAGTGTGTTTTTGACAGACTGGTTAATAGTGTCTGCTAAAGAAAAGTATTCCTCTCAATTTCAATCACAAAGCAACCTCTAAGGAAATTCTCAAGTCTGTTAAGTAGGCTAGACTTAAAACATCATACTCGGGCTTCCCTGGTGGCGCAGTGCTTGAGAGTCCGCCTGCCGATGCAGGAGACGCGGGTTCGTGCCCCGTTTCGGGAAGATCCCACATGCCGCGGAGCGGCTGGGCCCGTGAGCCATGGCCACTGAGCCTGCGCGTCCGGAGCCTGTGCTCCGCAAATGGGAGAGGCCACGACAGTGAGAGGCCCGCATAACGCAAGAAAAAAAAAAAAAAAAAAAAAAAAAAAAAACATCATACTCACCTGTGACACTCTTGCCTCAATAGAGATGTTGCTTATGAAAGCAGAGCCTATACAAGGAAATCTGGAGTACGAATGACAACTAAAGGCCGTGTACTGTAGTACAGAGGAAGACAAACAGATGAACAGTAAAAATCTTAAATTCTTCTTCTACATGATAATACAAGTAATAATAAAAAGCTATAATAAAAGTTATATATTGAATACTTACCTAATGCTATAAAATCTTCTAAGTGTTTTACATATAACTAATTTAATCCTCATATGAACCTTAGAAGGTTGTTAGTAGGACTATAATATGTAGATAGTTTTGTCTGGTATTTATTTTACTTAATATTATTTTGTTTGCATTTTTCTACATCATTTTTTAAAATTTGATTTTTAAAAGCTATTGACATTCCATTATTTGGGTAATATATGACTTTATTCATTTCAATATTGCAAACTTGGCTTGGAAATTTCCCCTGTGGCAAGAAAGAGCAGAGAAGATTCAAAAGATATAGCAGAGGACAGATAAGCACAAAGTATATTGTATTGTGTAGTTTCTCAATAGTTTCAATTGTGTAAGTGTCTTTCTTTGATGGGTCTTTTGTTATGTTTGTGAATGTGCCAAAATGGCTGGTGATAGATTTGGCACCTATTATGAGCCCTATTGTGTGTCCTCCCCTCTTCACCCCCATTCATATGTTGAAGTCCTAGCCCTCAGTACTTCAGATGTGACTCTATTTGAAGATACAGACTTAAAAGAGGTAATTAAGGTTAAATGAGGTCATTGGGATGGGCCCTAACCCATGTGTCTGTATTTGGAAATAGGACCTTCAAAGATGTGATTAAGTTAAGGTACCTGAGGGTGGGTCATAATCTAATCTGACTGACATCCTTATAAGAAGAGGAAATTTGAACATGGAGACAGATCCCAGAGGTACAAGCACCTGCACAGAGGGACAACCATGTGAAGAGGCAGCAAGTGAGTGGCCATCTTCAAACCAGAAAGAGTGACCTCAGAAGAAACCAACCCTGCTGGCACTTTGATCTTAGATTTCTAGCCTCTACTACTGTGAGAAAATAAGTTTCAGTTGTTTAAAACCACCCCATCTGTGGTATTACACTATGGCAGCCCGAGCAGACTAATACAGTGCCACAGAGCACAAATACAGGTGTTAGCTATCTTTAATTTAGCTATTTCCTCTTTAATTGGCTCAAACAAATTTGCATTGAGGAAAAACAGGTCTTAATAAGCTCTTAGAGCATATGTCTTGAAGGCAGTCAAAGCCACAGACCCAAGCCCTATTTCCATAAGTAATTTAGCCCTAGTTATTCAGTAACAAGACTGAAAGCCTATGGGGAGTATCTAGCAGAAGAAGGGTGACTTTCACAGAGCTGCCTGAGCAGCATTCAGTGTTCTTCAATCCTAGGAACTACTGGACATTGTGGTACCCATGGCCATGGACACCCTAAGACCCATTCACAGTGAGATTTTCAGATCAGTAACAACACAGAGAATAAACTTTCAATAGCCCTGCCTTTCTTTGGCAGAGCTGGGTTTTGAAACAAGCTCTCCTGATACCACTGTTTACTTTTTCACTGGACTGGCTTAAAGATTCTGGCATTTGAGTATGTATTAAATACTAATTATGTGACTAGTAAGTACAGTGCTTGAGGTAGTATGAGAAGGATCTGAAATAACATTGGCACTTAGTTGAACTTACCCTTTTTCTGAAGGAATCCCGAGTCCCAATTAACTGAGATGTCTGACCTTGCCACATTATTATACTGGGTGGTCTTACACATCCTGGAAAATAAGGCCAATTTTTAAGTGGTATCTTTTAGATATTTAAAACAACCCTTTTATGACAGCTTTGATTAAAAACTCATACAAGATAAAGCATATACTATCATTTTTAGATACAGAAGAGATACAGTCAATCACATGTTCACACACACACACACACACACACACACACTCACATAAACATTCCCTCAGACACTGTCATTGGTTACCCATTGAAAAGTTTAATCACTTTCAACATTGGGAAATATTTTCTTATATAGTTGATCTTAATCTCTAATGTAGCAGTTTATTTCTTCCTTTTAGGTCCTCGGTACAAAGAGGGGACAGCTGGCCCCAATTCTTTTTCCACACACTGGGGGACTTAACGTGGTGAAATAGGTCATGCCTGTCGATTACAATAGCAGACTTGAATTTTCTATAACTCTGATTCTTTTAACTCCCTGCACCTGGGAAATAGAGGGTAGGGAATAACTGGTGTTTGGCAGGATTTCATACATTGCCCATAAACTTTTCTTTCAACAAAAATTTGTCCTCATCAGATTTGTCGTAATTATTTAGCAAAATGTCTAGGGAAAAATACACAAAATAATCAGTAAAATTTCTTCTGTTTGTGATTGAAGAAAACTAATGAAAAAGAGACAGCCAAGTCCCTCAGCCTCCTCCTGTGTTGTTCATGTTTTGTTAAAAATGTGGTATATACGCTTTTTGATAAATGCTGTTGACCCTTGTGATTCTTGAATTGTTAGTCTTTAGAGTGACAATAAAATCTTTGGGGGTTGGTTTCTATGTGATAGATTAGTTAGACCAACTCTCCCACTGGTAACGGTTATCAAAATTTAAAAAACAAATAACCAACTCTTTGAAGGCTTTGAAGAGTGACTAAAAATGGGAGAAACTGGAGCAGAGAATACTTTTGAAAGATGAGCTGAAGAGGTGAAACTTGCCATTTTGTGGTTGACTAAAAAATGTCAAGTATAGCAGAAAGACACAACTTTACACACTTGAGGTATGAGATACTACAGTTTGGTATTGTCAGAGTTGGGACATTTGGGATGAAATCTTGAAAGGGAAGGAACTACAGAGAGGATAAGCCCCAAATTAAATCTGTAATTTGGCTGACCACTAATTGGAGGGGAAACAGAGAGGTCCAGATAAACAAAAACAAAACAAAACAAAATGAAACAAAAAAAATGGTAGAAGCTGATATTACTCAGTTGAGAGTTCAGCAACTGCCAATGTAGAGAAGCGAGTTTGACTATCAAATTAAGTGCCTGCTAGAATTAAAAAAAAAAAAAATCACGCTGCTGGATATGTCTATTAACTGACTGTGGTGACAGTATCACAGGTGTTTGCATATGTGGAGTTACACACAATAAATATGTACAGTTCTTTGTATATCAATTATACCTTAATAAATCTGTTTAAAAAACACTCCACAGGGCTTCCCTGGTGGCGCAGTGGTTGAGAATCTGCCTGCTAATGCAGGGAACACGGGTTCGAGCCCTGGTCTGGGAAGATCCCGCATGCCACGGAGCAACTGGGCCCGTGAGCCACAACTACTGAGCCTGCGCGTCTGGAGCCTGTGCTCCACAACAAGAGAGGCCGCGAGAGTGAGAGGCCCGCGCACCGCGATGAAGAGTGGCCCCCGCTTGCCACAACTAGAGAAAGCCCTCGCACAGAAACGAAGACCTAACACAGCCATAAATAAATAAATAAAGCAAACTGTCAACAAGTAAAAATAAACACAATTATAAAAAAAAAAAAAAAAAACACTCCACAGATAAACATAACAGAATTTAGGGTCTTTACAATGTATCACTCATAATGTCCAGTATCCAAATAAAAATCAGTAGATATGTAAAAATAAAAGGAAATGTGACCCTAGCTCATGAAAAATCAATGGAAAACAAAACCCTAAGGTGAGCCAGATGTTGCAATGAGCAGATAAAGACTTTAAAACAACATATAAATATGTTTAACTTCTTAAAGATAAATATGTGCACAATGGAGGAACAGATGGAGAATCTCAGCACAGAAATAGAAACTAGTAAAAAAAAAAAAAAAAAAAGAGCAAAATGGGAATTATAGACCCGAAAAGTACAATAATGGAAATAAAATTGTCATTGGAGGAGCTTCAAAACAGGTTTGAGATAGTATAAGAGTCAGTGGAATTGAAGAAAGATTAATAGAAGTTATTAAATCTAAGGAACAAAGAGAAGTGAGATAGAAGAAACTTGAACAAAGCCACAGCTGTCTGTGAGATGATAGCAATAAGTCTAACATACATGTAATTTGAGTCTCAGGAGTCAAGATAAGAGAGAATAGGATAGAGCAACAACAAAAACAAAACAAATTGAAAAAATAATGGCTGAAAACTTCTCAAATTTGCTGAAAAACATCAATTTATAGGTCAAAGAAGCTCATGGACAGAAAGCAGTATAAATACAAAGAAAATGCCACATAGGTACATCTTTGTCAAACTGTTGTAATCCAAAGCTAAAGAAAAAATCTTGAAAGTGGCCAGAGACAAAAAGACACAATACCTATAAGGTAAAGCAATAGAAATGAAGGTAACATTTCAAAATGTAGGGAAGACAGACTGATGATATCTTCAAAGTACTAAAGGAAAAGTTAAAAAAAAAACTACTAAATCAGAATTATATATAAGAAAAATACACTTTACAAATGAAAGTGAAATAAACATATTTTAGAATTAGAGGGCTTCCCTGGTGGTGCAGTGGTTGAGAGTCCGCCTGCTGATGCAGGGGACACGGGTTCGTGCCCCGGTCTGGGAAGATCCCACATGCCGCAGAGCGGCTGGGCCCGTGAGCCATGGCCGCTGAGCCTGCACGTCCAGAGCCTGTGCTCGGCAACAGGAGAGGCATGACAGTGAGAGGCCCACGTACTGCAAAAAAAAAAAAAAAAAAAAAAAAAAAAAAGAATTAAAAAAGTAAAAGAATTTATTGCCAAAAGACCCATACTACTAGAAATGCTAAATGAAGATGTTGAGGCTGAAGGAAAATGACACCAAGTAGTAAGTAGGATCTGTGAGAAAGACTGAATACCTCTTTAAAGTATAAATAGGTGTATAAATATACTATATATATAAATATAAAATCTAGAGCTATCTATATAGTTCTATCTATCTATCTATAGTCTTATAAATATACACTACAGATAGTCTTTCCTTAAAAGACTTAGGATGGTTTAATGTGAAAATTACCACACTTTTTCATGTAGTTTATAATGTTTGTACATATATATGCAAAGCATAATTTCACATAATAGCAATAATAGCACAGAATATTGAGGTGGGGCAATAAATGCAACAAGACTGTTGCAAGATTCTAATATTTTATTTGAGTTAGTACAGGGGTAGCTCTAAGTAAATTATGATAAGTAAATATAATACTCAGAGCAACCTATAGAAATAATGCAAAGAGCTATGGCTAAAAAGCCAATGGAATATTAAATATTTGGATAAACTCCCCCAAAAGGCAAAAAAAGGATAAACAGAAGAACAAAAATTGATGATATAAATGGAAAAACAAACTCCCTAATTGTCAAATTAAATCCAATCATATCATTAATTACATTAAATGTAAATAACAAACACTACAATTAAAAGGCAGAGATTATCAGACTGGATACAATAGTAAGACCCAGCCACATGTTATCTACAAGAGACACTCTTTAAATACAAAGAAACAAATACATTGAATGTAAAAGGATGGAAGAAGATAGCCCATGAAAAAATGGCTCTATTTAGACTAAGCACATTAATAAAGATAAATCTGAGCAGTTCATAATGATAAAAGGGTCAATACATCAGGAAGATATGGCATTTATGAATTAATTTGCACCTGATGACAACAGCTTCAAAGTAGAAGAAGGGACCTAAGAGAACTGAGAAACAGCAAAGGAAAGAAATCAATTAAAGTAAAATCATTACTGGATATTTTAGTAGTTTTCTCTCAATAACTGATATAGCAGTTAAGTCAAAAATTATTAAGGACATATAAAAGATACGGAAAATCTAAGTGGCATTATCAACCATCTTGACCTAAGTGACAATAGTAAAAAACTACATCCTACAACTTTAGAATATGCATTCTTTTCAAATGCACATGGACTGTTCGTCAAGAAAGGCATATGTTAGCTATAAAACACGTATAATTAAATTTCAAAGACTGAAATCATAGAACAATTATTCTTTTAGTATAATAGAATTGAATTATGAATCACTAAATATTTGAAAGTTAAACAGTACAATTTAACCCATGAGTTAAAGAAGGAATTGTAGGGGAAAATATAAAATATTCTGAGCTAAATTGCAATAAACTAAATATAACAAAATATGTTTGATTCGGCTAAGAAAAATATTTAGAATGATTTTTTTGTTGTTGTTATTTTGCTTCAAATACTTACATTGGAAATATTTAAAGGTTTAAGATAAACTATCAGTTTCCACTTTAAGAAAGCAAGTAAATTGAATTTAAAATAAGTAGCAGGAAAAAATAAAGAAGAGAACAGATATCAATAAAGATAGATAATATAGAAACAGAAAATTAACAAAACAAAAAACTGATTCTTTGAATTTATTAATTAAAATTGATAAACACCTGGCAAAACTGATCACACAAACCAAGAATAAAACCTGAATTATCTGAGCAAGAATAAAAGAGGAATTATCAGGGCATATATTAAGATATTACAAAGGTAATGAGGGAATATTATGAACAATTTTATGCCAATAAATTTGACAACTTATATGATGGAGAAATTCTTTGCAAAGCACAACTCTCTAGAAAAAGGAAACAAGAATAAATATAAATCTGAGTATACTTAAACCTGTGAAAGAAAATAATTTTGCTATTAAAAAAAAATCCTCCAGGGCTTCCCTGGTGGTGCAGTGGTTGAGAGTCCGCCTGCCGATGCAGGGGACACGGGTTCGTGCCCCGGTCTGGGAAGATCCCACATGCCGCAGAGCGGCTGGGCCCGTGAGCCATGGCCGCTGAGCCTGCGCGTCCGGAACCTGTGCTCCGCAACGGGAGAGGCCACAACAGTGAGAGTCCCGCATACCGCAAAAAACAAACAAACAAACAAAAAATCCTCCAAAGAAAACTCCAGGCTTAAATAATTTCACTAGTGAGTTCTATCAAATATTTGGTGAAAAATAATAACAATCTGAAACAAATCATTTCAGATAATGGAAGAGGAGAAAATATTTTCGAACTCATTTGATGAGGCCAACACAATCCTGACAGGTAAACCTTACAAAAACATTACAAGAAAATTATAGAGCAACAGCCCTCATAAATATAGTGCAAAAATCCTTAACAAAACATTAACAAATCAAATACAGTAACGTCTAAAAGTGATAACACATTGTGGCTGTATTATTCAGGGTTCTCCAGAGAAATGGAACCAAAAGCATGTATATATATTTATAATAAGAAATTGGCTCATGCTATTATGGAAGCTGGCAAATCCCAAGATCTGCAGGGTGAGCTGTCAAGCTGAAAACAATAGAGCTAATGGTTTAGTTCCAGTCCAAGTCAAAGTCCTGAGAACCAGGAGAGCTGATGTTGTGGTTCCTTTCTGAAGGGAAGCAGCCTCAAGACTCAGGAATAGCTGGGATTTCAGTTAAAGTCCAAAGGCAGGAAAAAAGCTACTGTCCCAGTGTGATGGCAGTCAGCCAGGAGGAATTCTCTCTTACTCAGGGGATGGTTAGCCTTTTTGTTCTATTCAAGCCTTCAATTGACTGGAAGCCCACTCACATTAGGGAGCGCAATCTGCTTTACTCAGTCTAAAGATCTCAATATTAATCTCATCCAAAAACTCTCACAGAAACATCCAGAATAATGTTTAGCCAAATATCTAGGCACCCCATGGCTCAGTCAAATTGGCACATAAAACTGACCATCACAAGCCCACCCTTTGTCAACTTGGCATCCTTATGCATCCGCTTAAACCATACTTAATCTCCTAGTAAAGATAATAACAAGGTTATAATTCTGCTTAATGTGATACAAATGCCTTACATACAACTTAAAACGCATTAGCCATTTCCCCAGAAGAGGAGATAAAAGTCTTTGAGTGATGTTTACCCTCCTCCTTGATATCCTGTAACTTAAATACTAAGATGTAAAGATAATGATACTTAAATACTATGATATGAAGTCAATGCATCTTATATTACTTGATAAGGGGATAAGAGAGCAAAGAAAACAATGATGTTACACACACACACACACACAAACACATCTATAACAAAATAAGGAAAAAATACTCATAACAATTACAGGCTTCTATAACTGGTCATGTGGTTGTACTTAGTATTTACTCCATTACCCATTCTGTACTCCCTATGCCTTCAGCAAGTACCTCAGCTGATTGTAGTTCTTTACTTGGTGGAGTACTCAAACCCTCATTCCTAAAGAGCTGTGGCCATTAGTAATCCTACCTGGATTGAGTTGTGATAGTTTCCACTGACCTTAATTCCAGGGTTTGGTAATACTAAGAGACATCCTAAGGATCTCCTGTATTCCAGATATACTCTTCCTTTCCTCCACATGGATCAGTAGTCCAACTTCCTCTTGGAAGTTATCCACTATCATGCTATTACTATGGATGCTAGTTTTGGCAGAAGCACTGCATGCAGGAAAGGAAAATCCATATCCAGAGTGAGTGTTTATTTCAGTAAGAATAAATTGCTGCCACTTTCATGACAGATGCCATCTGATGTAATCAACCTGCCACCAGGGAGCTGGATGATCACCCCGGGGAATGGTGCCATACTGGAGGCTCAGTGTTGGTCTCTGCTGTTGATGGATTGGGTACTCACCAGTGGCCATAGCCAGATCACCCTTGGTAAATAGAAATCTATGTTGCTGAACCCATGCATAATCTCCCTCCCTGCCACCATGGCCACTGTGTTCATGAGCCCATTGGGCAATGACAGTGGGACTGGGGAACGAGGCTGACTGGTATGTACAGAATGAGCTATCCTATCCATTTGCTTATTAAAATTCTCCTTTTATGAAGTCACCCTTTGATAATTATTCACTTGGGACACAAATATCTTCAGGATTTATACTCATTCAGAGAGGTCTATCTCATATCTCTTTCCCAAATTTCCTTGTCACCAGTTTTCCAATCATGTTCCTTCCATGTTCCTGACCATCCAACCAAACAATTGGCCATGGTCCATAAATCAGTGTAAAATTGTACATCTAGCCACTTCTTCTTCTAATAAAAGTTACCAGCCAGGTGCACTGCTCAGAGCTCTGGCCACTGGATTTGCCTTCACCATTGTCCTTCAGAGATATCTCAGAATGGGGCTATAATGCTGCAGCTGTCCACTTTGGAGCAGTGCCTGCATATTGTGCAGAATCATCTGAAAACCAGGGCCAAGTCTTCTCTTCATCTGCTAATTGATCATAGGGAACCCCCCATAAGCCACAGTTGCAGGCTGA
This sequence comes from Lipotes vexillifer, assembly GCF_000442215.2. Lineage (NCBI taxonomy): Eukaryota > Metazoa > Chordata > Mammalia > Artiodactyla > Lipotidae > Lipotes > Lipotes vexillifer. The sequence continues at coordinate 495,426 of NW_006772719.1, read as the reverse complement.
GAGAGAGAAAATAGTGTAGCAGGAGTGGCATGGGCATTTTGGCCACTTCTTCAGGTCACTTACTTGTGCTTTCAGAGCTTGCTTGGTCCTGATGATGTATATACCACTTCCATTTGATGATGAAGTGCCCTAAGCATGACCAATTTTATGGCTTGGTGGGTCAAATAATACCCAGTTCATGGTGAGCAGTTCAGGTTGCATGATAAGTTAGTAGCCTATGGGTAAGAGTTCAAGCTCTACTAAGGTCTAGTAGCAGGCCAACAGCTGTTTATCAAAATGGGAGTAGTTGATGCCAGAGGATTGCAGGGCTTTGCTCTAAAACCCCAAGAGCCTGCACTGTGATTCACCTATAGGGGACTGCCAAAGGCTCCAAACATCATCTGCCAATGACACTTCAAGTCCCATTGGATCTGCTGAATCATATGGCCCAAGTGGCAGAGCAGCTTGCACCGCAGTCTGGACCTGATGCAGAGCCTTCTCTTGATCTGGGTCCCACTTAAAACCTGAAGCTTTCCAGGTCACTCAGTAAGTGGACTGGAGCAACACTAAAATGAGAAATATGTTGCTTCCAAAATCCAAAGGGACCCACTAGGCACTGTGTTTCTTTTTTTTTTTTTTTTTTTTTTTAAGTTGTAGGGGGGACCAGAACAACAGCTTCTCCTTCACCTTCGAAGGGGTATCTCAACGTGCCACACACTAAGAAATTTCACTGAGTAAGTCCCCTGAAACTTTGTTGGGTTTATGTCCTACCATCTGACATGCAGATATCTTACCAATAAGTCTAGAGTCATTGCTACTTCTTGTTCACTAAGTCAAATCAACATTATGTAATCCACTGCAGCATGGAAGGGAAAGGCAATCAAGATCCTTGTGAACTAAATTATGACACAGAGCTGGAGAGTTGATAGGTAGGACAGTGAATGTATATTGCTGGCCTTGCCAGCTGAAAGCAAACTGCTTCTGGTCGTTCTAACTAACAGGTATGGGGGAAAACCATTTGCCAGATCATTAGCTGCACATCAGGTACTAGGGGATATGTTAATTTGTTCAAAAAATAAAACCACATCTGGGGATCTAGGAAGATGTAAGACGCGGAGATCACCTTCCTCCCCACAGATACACCAGAAATACATCTACACATGGAACAACTCCTACGGAACAACTACTGAACACCGGCAGAAGACCTCAGACCTCCCAAAAGGCAAGAAACTCCCCACAAACCTGGGTAGGGCAAAAGAAAAAAGAATAAACAGAGACAAAAGAACAGGGATGGGACCTGCACCAGTGGGAGGGAGCCGTGAAGAAGGAAAGGTTTCTACACACTAGAAGCCCCTTCGCGGGCGGAGACTGCGGGTGGCGGAGGAGAGCGCAGCAACAGGGGTGCGGAGGGCAAAGTGGAGAGATTCCCGCACAGAGGATCGGCGGCGACCGGCACTCACCACCCCAAGAGGCTTGTCTGCTCACCCGCCGGGGCGGGCGGGGCTGGGAGCTGAGGCTCGGGCTCCAGTAGGACAGCAGGGAGAGGACTGGCGGCGTGAGCATGGCCTGAAGAGGTTAGGGCACCACGGCTAGCCGAGAGGGAGTCCGGGAAAAAGCCTGGACCTGCCGAAGAGGCAAGAGACATTTTCTTCCCTCTTTGTTTCACGGTGCGTGAGGAGAGGGGATTCAGAGCGCTGCTTAAAGGAGCTCCAGAGACGGACGCAAGCCGCGGCTAACGGCGTGGACCCCAGAGATGGGCATGAGATGCTAAGGCTGCTGCTGCCGCCACCAAGAAGCCTGTGTGCGAGCACAGGTCACTAGCCACATCTCCCTTCCGGGGAGCCTGTGCAGCCCGCCACTGCCAGAGTCCCAGGATCCAGGGACAACTTCCCCGGGAGAACGCACGGTGCGCCTCAGGCTGGTGCAACGTCACGCCGGCCTCTGCCGCCGCAGGATCGCCCCGCACTCCATGTCCCTCTCTCCCCGGCCTGAGTGAGAGCCCCCGAATCAGCGGCTCCTTTAACGCCGTCCTGTCTGAGCGAAGAACAGACGCCCTCCGGCGACCTACAGGCAGAGGCGGGGCCAAATCCAAAGCTGAACCCCGGGAACTGTGCGAAAAAAGAAGAGAAAGGGAACTCTCTCCCAGCAGCCTCAGGAGCAGCGGATTAAAGCTCCACAATCAACTTGAGGTACCCTGCAACTGTGTAATACCTGAATAGACAACAAATCATCCCAAATTGAGGAGGTGGACTTTTAGACCAAGATTTATTATTTATTCCCCTTCTCCTCTTTTTGTGAGTGTGTATGTGTACGCTTCTGTGTGAGATTTTGTCTGTATAGCTTTGCTTTCAGCATTTGTCCTAGGGTTCTATCCATCCGCTTTTATTTTTTAAATTTTTTCTTAATAATTATTTTTTATTTTAATAACTATATTATTTATTTTATCGTTCTCCCTCTCTCTCTCTCTCCTCTCCCTCTCTCTCTCTGTGTCTCTCTCTCTCTCTCTGTCTCTCTCTGTCTGTCTCTCTCTCCCTTTTATTCTGAGCCGAGTGGATGAAAGGCTCTTGGTGCTGCAGCCAGGAGTCAGTGCTGTGCCTCTGAGGTGGGAGAGCCAACTTCAGGACACTGGTCCACAAGAGACCTCCCGGCTCGACGTAATGTCAAACGGTGAAAATCACCCAGAGATCTCCATCTCAACACCAACACCCAGCTTCACTCAACGACCAGCAAGCTACAGTGCTAGACACCCTATGCCAAACAACAAGCAAGACAGGAACACAACCCCACCCATTAGCAGAAAGGCGGCCTAAAATCAAAATAAGTCCACAGACACCCCAAAACCCACCACCAGACGTGGACCTGACCACCAGAAAGACAAGATCCAGCCTCATCCACCAGAACACATGCCAACCTATGCCAACCATATAGCAAAACAGGAACACAACCCCACCCACTAGCAGAGAGGCTGCCTAAAATCATAATAAGTCCACAGACACCCCAAAACACACCACCAGACGTGGACCTGCCCACTAGAGAGACAAGATCTAGCCTCATACACCACAACACAGCCACTAGTCCCCTCCACCAGGAAGCCTACACAACCCACTGAACCAACCTTAGCCACTGGAGACAGACATCAAAAACAACGGGAGCTACGAACTTGCAGCCTGCAAAAAGGTGAACCCAATCACAGTAAGATAAGCAAAATGAGAAGACAGAAAAACACACAGCAGATGAAGGAGCAGGATAAAAACCCACCAGACCTAACAAATGAAGAGGAAATAGGCAGTCTACCTGAAAAAGAATTCAGAATAATGATAGTAAAGATGATCCAAAATCTTGGAAATAGAATAGACAAAATGCAAGAAACATTTAACAAGGACCTAGAAGAACTAAAGATGAAACAAGCAATGATGAACAACACAATAAATGAAATTAAAAAATACTCTAGAAGGGATCAATAGCAGAATAACTGAGGCAGAAGAACGGATAAGTGACCTGGAAGATAAAACAGTGGAAATAACTACTGCAGAGCAGAATAAAGAAAAAAGAGTGAAAAGAACTGAGGACAGTCTCAGACACCTCTGGGACAACAATAAACGCACCAACATTCGAATTATAGGGCTTCCACAAGAAGAAGAGAAAAAGAAAGGGACTGAGAAAATATTTGAAGAGATTATAGTTGAAAACTTCCCTAATATGGGAAAGGAAACAGTTAATGAAGTCCAGGAAGCACAGAGAGTCCCATACAGGATAAATTCAAGGAGAAATATGCCAAGACACATATTATTCAAACTGTCAAAAATTAAATACAAAGGAAACATATTAAAAGCAGCAAGGGAAAAACAACAAATAAAACACAAGGGAATCCCCATAAGGTTAACAGCTGTTCTTTCAGCATAAACTCTGCAGGCCAGAAGGGAGTGGCAGGACATATTTAAAGTGATGAAAGGGAAAAACCTACAACCAAGATTACTCCAACGAGCAAGGATCTCATTCAGATTTGATTGAGAAATTAAAACCTTTAAAGACAAGCAGAAGCTGAGAGAGCTCAGCACCACCAAACCAGCTTTACAACAAATGCTAAAGGATCTTCTCTAGGCAAGAAACAGAAGAGAAGGAAAAGACCTATAATAACAAACCCAAAACAATTAAGAAAATTGGAATAGGAACATACATATCGATAATTACCTTAAATATAAATGGATTAAATGCTCCCACCAAAAGACACAGGCTTTCTGAATGGATACAAAAACAAGACCCATATATATGCTGTCTCTAAGAACCCACTTCAGACTTAGGGACACATACAGACTGAAATTGAGGGGATGGAAAAAGATATTCCATGCAAATGAAAACCAAAAGAAAGCTGGAGTAGCAATTCTCATATCAGACAAAATAGACTTTAAAATAAAGACTATTACAAGAGATAAAGAAGGACACTACATAATGATCAAGGGATTGACCCAAGAAGAAGATATAACAAGTGTAAATATTTATGCACCCAACATAGGAGCACCTCAATACATAAGGCCAATACTAACAGCCATAAAAGGGGAAATCGACAGTAACACATTCATAGTAGGGGACTTTAACACCCCACTTTAACCAATGGACAGATCATCCAAAATGAAAATAAATAAGGAAACACAAGCTTTAAACGATACATTAAACAAGATGGACTTAATTGATATCTATAGGACATTCCATCCAAAAACAACAGAATACACATTTTTCTAAAGTGCTCATGGAACATTCTCCAGGATAGATCATATCTTGGGTCACAAATCAAGCCTTGGTAAATTTAAGAAAATTGAAATTGTATGGAAGTATTTTTTTGGACCACAATGCTATGAGACTAGATATCAATTACAGGAAAAGATCTATAAAAAATACAAATACATGGAGGCTAAACAATACACTACTTAATAACGAATTGATCATTGAAGACATCAAAGAGGAAATCAAAAAATACCTAGAAACAAATGACAATGGAGACACGACGACCCAAAAGCTATGGGATGCAGCAAAAGCAGTTCTAAGAGGTAAGTTTATAGCAATACAATCCTACCTTAAGAAACAGGAAACATCTCGAATAAACAACCTAACCTTGCAGCAAAAGCAATTAGAGACAGAAGAAGAAAAAAACCCCAAAGTTAGCAAAAGGAAAGAAATAATAAAGATCAGATCAGAAATAAATGAAAAAGAAATGAAGGAAATGATAGCAAAGTTCAATAAAAGTAAAAGCTGGTTCTTTGAGAAGATAAACAAAACTGATAAACCATTAGCCAGACTCATCAAGAAAAAAAGGGAGAAGACTCAAATCAATATAATTAGAAATGAAAAAAGAGAAGTAACAACTGACACTGCAGAAATACAAAAGATCATGAGAGATTACTACAAGCAACTCTATGCCAATAAAATGGACAACCTGGAAGAAATGGACAAATTCTTAGAAATGGACAACCTGCCAAGACTGAATCAGGAAGAAATAGAAAATATGAACAGGCCAATCACAAGCACTGAAATTGAAACTGTGATTAAAAATCTTCCAACAAACAAAAGCCCAGGACCAGATGGCTTCACAGGTGACTTCTATCAAACATTTAGAGAAGAGCTAACACCTATCCTTCTCAAACTCTTACAAAATATAGCAGAGGGAGGAACACTCCCAAACTCATTCTACGAGGCCACCATCACCCTGATACCAAAACCAGACAAGGATGTCACAAAGAAAGAAAACTACAGGCCAATATCACTGATGAACATAGATGCAAAAATCCTCAACAAAATACTAGCAAACAGAATCCAACAGCACATTAAAAGGATCATACACCATGATCAAGTGGGGTTTATTCCAGGAATGCAAGGATTCTTCAATATACGCAAATCTATCAATGTGATTAACCATATTAACAAATTGAAGGAGAAAAACCATATGATCATCTCAATAGATGCAGAGAAAGCTTTTGACAAAATTCAACACCCATTTATGATAAAAACCCTGCAGAAAGTAGGTGTAGAGGGAACTTTCCTCAATATAATAAAGGCCGTATATGACAAGCCCACAGCCAACATCATCCTCAATGGCGAAAAACTGAAAGCATTTCCACTAAGGTCAGGAACAAGACAAGGTTGCCCACTCTCACCACTCTTATTCAACATAGTTTTGGAAGTTTTAGCCACAGCAATCAGAGAAGAAAAGGAAATAAAAGGAATCCAAATCGGAAAAGAAGAAGTAAAGCTGTCACTGTTTGCAGATGACATGATACTATACATAGAGAATCCTAAAGATGCTACCAGAAAACTACTAGAGCTAATCAATGAATTTTGTAAAGTAGCAGGATATAAAATTAATGCACGGAAATCTCTGTCATTCCTATATACTAATGATGAAAAATCTGAAACTGAAATCAAGAAAACACTCCCATTTACCATTGCAACAAAAAGAATAAAATATCTAGGAATAAACCTACCTAAGGAGACAAAAGACCTGTATGCAGAAAATTATAAGACACTGATGAAAGAAATTAAGGATGATACAAATAGATGGAGAGATATACCATGTTCTTGGGTTGGAAGAATCAACATTGTGAAAATGACACTACTACTACCCAAAGCAACCTACATATTCAACGCAATCCCTATCAAACTACCACTGGCATTTTTCACAGAACTAGAACAAAAAATTTCACAATTTGTATGGAAACACTAAAACCTCGAATAGCCAAAGCAATCTTGAGAACAAAAAATGGAGCTGGTGGAATCAGGCTCCCTGACTTCAGACTATACTACAAAGCTTCAGTAATCAAGACACTATGGTACTAGCACAAAAACAGAAAGATAGATCAATGGAACAGGATAGAAAGCCCAGCGATAAACCCACGCACCTATGGTCACCTTATCTTTGATAAAGGAGGCAGGAATGTACAGTGGAGAAAGGACAGCCTCTTCAATAAGTGGTGCTGGGAAAAGTGGACAGCTACATGTAAAAGTATGAGATTAGATCACTCTCTAACAACATACACAAAAATAAGCTCAACATGGATTAAAGACCTAAATGTAAGGCCAGAAACTATCAAACTCTTAGAGGAAAACACAGGCAGAACACTCTATGACATAAATCACAGCAAGATCCTTCTTGACCCACCTCCTAGAGAAATGGAAATAAAAACAAAAATAAACGAATGGGACCTAATGAAAGTTCAAAGCTTTTGCACAGCAAAGGAAACCATAAACAAGACCAAAAGACAACCCTCAGAATGGCAGAAAATATTTGCAAATGAAGCAACTGACAAAGGATTAATCTCCAAAATGTACAAGCAGCTCATGCAGCTCAATACCAAAAAAACAAACAACCCAATCCAAAAATGGGCAGAAGACCTAAATAGACATTTCTCCAAAGAAGATATACAGACTGCCAACAAATACATGAAAGCATGCTCAACATCATTAATCATTAGAGAAATGCAAATCAAAACTACAATGAGGTATCATCTCACACCAGTCAGAATGGCCATCACCAAAAAATCTCAAAACAATAAATGCTGGAGAGGGTGAGGAGAAAAGGAAACACTCTTGCACTGCTGGTGGGAATGTGAATTGGTACAGCCAGTATGGAAAACAGTATGGAGGTTCCTTAAAAAAACTACAAATAGAACTACCATATGACCCAGCAATCCCACTACTGAGCATATACCCTGAGAAAACCATAATTCAAAAAGGGTCATGTACCAAAATGTTCATTGCAGCTCTATTTACAATAGCCAGGAGATGGAAACAACCTAAGTGTTCATCATCGGATGAATGGATAAAGAAGATGTGGCACATATATACAATGGAATATTACTCAGCCATAGAAAGAAACGCAATTGCGCTATTTGTAATGAGGTGGATGGACCTAGAGTCTGTCATACAGAGTGAAGTAAGTCAGAAAGAGAAAGACATATACCGTATGCTAACACATATATATGGAATTTAAGAAAAAAAAATGTCATGAAGAACGTAGGGGTAAGACAGGAATAAAGACACAGACCTACTAGAGAATGGACTTGAGGATATTGGGAGGGGGAAGGGTAAGCTGTGACAAAGCGAGAGAGAGGCATGGACATATATACACTACCAAACGTAAAACAGATAGCTAGTGGGAAGCAGCCACATAGCACAGGGAGATAGCTTGGTGCTTTGTGACTGCCTGGAGGGGTGGGATAGGGAGGGTGGGAGGGAGGGAGATGCAAGAGGGAAGAGATATGGGAACATACGTATATGTATAACTGATTCACTTTTTTATAAAGCAGAAACTAACACACCTTTGTAGAGCAATTATACTCCAATAAAGGTGTAAAAATAAATAAATAAAAACTTAAGGGGGAAATGGCATTTGTTTTATCGAGTGGTAGATATATTCTTTTCTGTGTGTATCATTCAATATTTTTATAGATTACACTCCATTTAAAGTTATTATAGAACACTGGCTATATTCCCTGTGTTGTAAAAAAACAAAAAAAACAAAAAAACCACATCTGGTGCTGCAGCTGCAGTTGGAGTCATGATCTGATTAAGTTTATGATAATCTACAGTTATGCTGCAAAATGTGTCTGTCTTCTGCATCAGCTGAATAGGCAAGTTGAATGAGGATGTGGTAGGAATCGCTACCCGTGTATTAATGGTGGTGCTAATCTCTGCAATCCTTCTAGCAACAGAGTACTGCTTTTGGCTTACCATTTTCCTAGGCAGAGGCAGTTTCAGTGGTTTTCACTTGGCTTTTCCCACCAGGGTAGTGCTCACTCTACAGATGAGAGAACCAATATGGGGGTGTTGCCATCTGATGAGTATGTCTATTCAAATTATGCATTTTGGAACTGGGAAAATAACTGCAGGATGGGTTCAGGGTCACGCTATGCCTGCCCACTGTGCAGTAGACCTGAGCTCCATAATCCTTACTCTGACTAGCAGACCACAGTGATATTTTGGGTCTCCTGTAATTAATATCAGTTCAGAGCTAGTGTCTGTTTAAGTTAGAAAACTCAAGTAGTTCTTTTGGAGTGTGTTGTACCTCTTCACAGGTCACAGTTTGTACCTCACCCTTAGGGGCCTGCTGGGACTTAAGTCTAGTTAGGTCTAGAAGAAAAGAAAGGTGGCAGGGGTGTATCCTGAGGAGAATCAGCATTGTTTTGCATGGCGACTGCCTCAGGGGAGGCCATTATGGTCTCCTCAGGCAATCTGGAGTTAATCCTTTCAGGCTGGGTAGAGAGGCCACTTCCACCATGGCTGGAAAGACTGTTTCCACTGGCAGAGAAGATTCATCAGAATTTAGGGCTCAATGTTTCCACTTCATCAGGGTCTCCCAATATAGCCTATTGCAACTTTCATGATCCCATTCCATCCCAATCAAAGTCCTCACTTTAATTGTAGACACCCTTGTATTGTAATTCAGTCAGTTGCAGTATGAGATTTTTGGGTTTGATTTTTCAGAAATTTTAGCCCTCAGCTATAGGAGATAAGGGTCTCCTTTAGGGAACAGGTAGAAGCTTTCAGGTCATCTGTGAACACTTGAGCTGGGAATTTGAATCCCTGATCTCATCCTTTTCTTTTTAGGAGTATTCAACAGTGATACCTATACAACCAGATTACACCATGAACTATCAACAACACTCACTTCAATAGTGGAAACAGAGTCATTAATGTCTTTAAATCTAATCAGACTAGAGAGCCAATTCCAGGAACTCCAGACAAATTTAGAAAATTCATCCTTAAAATTTTATTCTGATAGAACCACTCTCTGTATCAATATTTCACTAATGAATTCTGTGAAACATTCTGTGAAAAATAATACTGATCTTAAATTATTTCAGATAATAGAGGAGGAGAAAATATTTCCAAACTAATTTCATGAAGCCATTACAATCCTGATAGGAAAACCTTACAAAGACATTACAAAACAACTATAGAGCATCAGCCCTTATAAACATAGTGCAAAAATCTTTAACAAAATATTAGTAAAGAAAATGCAATATTTTCTGAAAAATGATAATGTATCATGGCCAAGTGGTATTTATCCAAGTAATTCAAGATTGTTTTAACACTTAAAAGCAATCAATGAAATCCACTATAGTGCCAAATAAAAGAAGAAAATCCTGTGATGTGTTGAATATCATTATTTTGATACATAAAGCCAAAACATGTGACCAAATATAAAACCCATTCATGACACAGAAAAAGAAAATCTGCTAGGATGCTTGGAATAAACCACAATTTCTTCATTCTGAGAAATGACATCTATGAAAACTCTGCAACTTACATCATACCTAATATTCTCCCTAAGATTGGGATTTATGCATGACGGCTCTTAGCATTTCTATTCAACATTTTTTGGAGGACCTGGCCATCACAATAAGTGAAGGTAAAAGGGAAAAAAAATGCATATGGATTGGAATGGAAAAAAGTTAAATCATCCTATTCAGAGACAATCCGATAGCTTTTTGTAAAAACAACAACAACAAAAATCCTAAGGAATTAATAGCAATTAAAAAAAGGTTCTCAAACTAATAAGTGAGGTTCACAAGACCTGAGGTTACCAAGACAATATACAAACAATTATATTTCTATATACTAGAAGCAAACAACTGGAAAAGAAAAAAAACAATTAAATTCCTTTTACAATTATATAAAACTATTTATAAAGTGCATAGGAATATATTTTTAAAAGTCACACAAAACCTCTATTTTTATTTATTTAATTTATTAATTAATTTATTTATTTTTGGCAGCATTGGGTCTTTGTTGCTGCGTGCAGGTTTTCTCTAGTTGCGGCGAGAGGGGGCTACATTGCGGTGCATGAGCTTCTCCTTGCCATGGCTTCTCCTGTTGCGAAGCATGGGCTCAAGGCATGCGGGCTTCGTTAGCTGTGGCACGTGGGCTCAGTAGTTGTGGCTCATGGGTTCTAGAACACAGGCTCAGTAGTTATGGCACATGGGCTTAGTTGCTCTGCAGCATGTGGGATCTTCCTGGACCAGGGCTCAAACCCGTGTCCCCTGCATTGGCAGGCAGATTTTTAACCACTGCACCACCAGGGAAGCCCAAAAACCTTTATTTTTAAAACCATGGAACATTGCTGAAAGAAATGAAGAGACATAGCTATATCTTGAAAGATGCAATATTTTAAAGATCTCCATTTCTCCAAAATTAATCTATAGATTGCATATAATCTCAGTCAGGATCCCAGCAGACTTTTTTATATAAATTGATAAACTTGTACAAAAATGTATATGAATATGCAAAGAATCTAGAATTTTCAAAACAATCTTGGGAAAAAGAAAAGCAAAAAAGCTAGAAGTCTTGTACTCATGACTTCAAGACTTACTATAAGTTATATTGATCAAGATAGCATGGGGCTTCCCTGGTGGCGCAGTGGTTGGGAGTCCGCCTGCCGATACAGGGGACACGGGTTCGTGCCCCGGTCTGGGAAGATCCCACATGCTGAAGAGCGGCTGGGTTTGTGAGCCATGGCCGCTGAGTCTACGCGTCCGGAGCCTGTGCTCCGCAACGGTAGAGGCCACAACAGTGAGAGGCCCGAGTACCGCAAAAAAATAAATAAATAAATAAAAAAAGCATGGCATTTGTCATAAAGACAGACAATAGATCAATGGAATAAAATAGAGGGTCCAAGTGAACCCATATTATATAGAAAATTGACTTTCAATATAGGTGCCAACTCAATTCAATGAGGAAAGGACAGTCTTCTCAACAAATGGTGCTGGGACAATTGAATCTTCACAAGAAACAAATAAACAAAAATCCACCCCTCTTTCTCACACCATACATATGACTTAATCTGTTATGGATCATAGACCTAAACATACAAACTGAATCTAGGGGGCTTCCCTGGTGGCGCAGTGATTGGGAATCTGCCTTCCAATGCAGGAGCACGGGTTCGAGCCCTGGTCTGGGAAGATCCCACATGCCACAGAGCAACTAGGCCCGTGCACCACAACTACTGAGCCTGCGCGTCTGGAGCCTGTGCTCCGCAACAAGAGAGGCCGCGATAGTGAGAGGCCTGCGCGCTGCGATGAAGAGTGGCCCCTGCTCCCTACAACTAGAGAAAGCCCTCGCACAGAAACGAAGACCCAACACAGCCGAAAATAAATAAATAAATAAATAAATAAACTGAATCTACGTAGCTTTTAGAAGACTACATACAAGAATATTATCATTACTGTTAGAAACATAAAGAACATGAACAGACAAGCCACATATAGGAGAAAAGTATTCAAAAACGTATATTCACAAAACATCTGACAAAGGACTTGTATCCAGCATATATTCAGAATTCCATGACTCAATAATAAAGCAAAATTAACCCAATAAAAATATGGGCAAAAGATGTGAACAGACACATCACAAATTAAGTTACCAAATGGTCATTAAGGCCTGAAAAAGTATTCGGCATGGAAAATGATCAGGGCAATGTAAATTAAAACAATATCACTAAATACCCAGCAAAATGGCTAAAATATAAAAGACTAACAACACAGATTGCAAGGACCTGGAGCAACTGGAACTCTCATACATTGCTGGCAGAAATGTAAAATGGTATAACCATTTTGAAAAAACGTTTGGCAGTTTCTTTTAAACTGCCTGCTCTTTGACCCAGCATTCCACTCCTAGGTATTTACCTAAGAAAAATGAACACATATGTCCACATAAAGACTTAGATGAAAACATTCACGGCTGCTTTAATCACATTAGCCAAAAACTGTTAAGTCCAAATGTACATCTGCAGAAAAATAAACAAACTATTGTATAGCCATAAAACAGAGCACTACTCAACAATAATGAATTACTTGTTGATTCACTCAGTAACATGGATGACTCTCCCAAATAACGTGCAGAGAGAAAGAAGGACATATACAAACAGTATATGCTGAATGATTGCATTTATGTTAAGTTTTAGAACCGGCAAAACTTACGTAAAGTGAGAAGAAAATCAGAATACTATTTGCCTGGGTTGGGATGAAGGGAATGTGACTGGACTGGGACACAACAAAAATTTCTAGGGAGACAGGAATACCCCACATTATGATACAGCTGTGGATTGTGGATTACTCAGTTTTATCCATTCTCCAGAATTGTATATCAAATATTTATATATTTTAGTATATGAATTTACCTCAAAGAAAAAGAAATTAAAATACTACTACTACCACTACTACTGCTGCTGCTACTACTACTACTGATAAAGTGGTGGATCGATAATGAATGACAGCATAGAGAAAATAAGAATGGCAGGTGTTGATAATTGTGGCTAATGGGTCCAAGAGATTTCACTATACTATTTACCATTCTGTTTACTTTTTATAAGTTTTAAATTTCCTACAATAAATACTAAAAATAATTTGATATGCAATACAAATAAGTAACATGACAGTGATTGAAAAACGGGGTTATCCAGTAATCATTTAAGACTCAAATTCTTGTATTTTATCTAAAAAAGTAAATCTAATTGCACATGCATACATACATGTTTTTAAGTTAAAAAATCAATTGGGGCCCGTCGCTCGCCGGCTGGTGGCCTCGCTCGGCCCTCAGCTCCGTGGCGGCGTTGGAAGGCGGCCTGGTCCCTTGCAGGCCCATGGCGGCGACTGCGGCGCTGCCGGGCGCGGGCGGGCCTCCAGCGGGCGGCGGCGCTGGGGGCGGCGGGTCCCCGCCGGGCAGCTGGGCAGTGGGGCGCCTCGAGGGCCGCGAGTTCGAGTACCTGATGAAGAAGCGCTCGGTGACCATCAGGCGAAACTCGTCGCAGGGCTCGGCGGACGTGAGCATGGGCCACTCGAGCTTCATCTCGCGGCGCCACCTCGAGATCTTCACGCCCCCGGGCGGCGGCGGCCATGGTTGGGCGGCCCCGGGGCCGTTGGCGCAGCCCGGGCCCGACGCGGGTGGCGACTTCTACCTGCGCTGCCTCGGCAAGAATGGCGTGTGCGTCGACAGCGTGTTCCAAAGCTGCGGGATGCCGCCGCTGCAGCTGCGGCGCGTATGAGTGGGGCCGGGGCCGGGGGGCGGGGGGCGGGGGTGCGGCCTGGCCGTCGCGACCCGGACCCCGACCACGGCCCCTACCAAGACTCGGACCACCGACTCGCGATCCACCGTGACCCACGACCCCCTACCCCCACGTACGACCAGGAGGACCCAGATCCGGGCCCTGACCAGGCCCTCCACGTACGGCCCGTGGCAAGGACCCAGACCCCGGCCAATGATCTCCACCTGGTCCTAGCCACGAGCAGGACACAGTCAGGACCCAGACTCGGAGGCCCATTCCGACCCCAAGCGCTTGTCCATCCTCCCTACAACCGGGACCTATATCCCGACATCTGGCCTTGTTCTTCCTCCACGTGGGCTGAGGTTTTCTGGGGTTCTGGGAGTTCGCATATATTTTTCATAGCTAGCATGTAGGTAGTATGGAATAGAAATGTAAAACTCTGGTTGGTGGAACTGCCCAAAACAAAAAGCTGTATCTTCTTAACTGATAATGGGTTATCTGTTACTTTCTTTTTGTTCTACATGTTTTCAGTAGTGTATTATTTCAAGTTTTTTTAAGCTGCAAGGACTTCTTTTTCTCATTGTTTTTTGTAGTCTAAAAATTGAAAGCTCTCGAAGCATGATGAATTTTTAAATCTGTTCTCTGAACGTTGAAATTTTGGGAAAACTAGATACTTTCAACATAACTTCTTTTAAAAAAGTCACTTTATTATTTAGAAATTATTATAAGGTGTTATAGAGTATAATTAAGTGAGCTTCATGAGGAACTGTCAATCCTGCTACAAAGCAGTTCAGCTTGGTTCTGTGGTTTTGTGAAGTTATCATTTGGTCTGCTTGAAAAACAAACTTGCTCTCTAGGAAATGCTAATTATTCCTTAGGGGCTTTCTAGATTATTCCAAGTAGAACCTTTCTCCACAAACTGGAATTTTTGACTGCTTTCAGTTGTTGAAGATGGTGCTTTTCTTTATTCCTTCACTCTTGTAGGTGGCTGCTGTGTTACTGCTTAGCCTGGAAAGCTGCACCAGCTAGTTCCTTAAACCTTGATGGGAGCATTTCAAGGACGGTTATTTTTCAAACCAGAAAAAAAAAAAAAATCAATTGGAACAAATCAGTAAGAAAACAACCCAATTAAACTGGCAAAAAATTTGAACAGACACTTCACTAAAATATAGAGATGGCCAATAGGCATATGAAAAGATGCTCAACATTATTAGTCATTAGGGAGATACAAATTAAAACCACAATGAGATGTCACTACACGCCCATTAAAATAACTAAAATGAAAAAGATTAACAATACCAAGTGCTGACAAGGATTTAGAACTAGTGGGAATGCAAAGTTAAACATACTTTTCAAACTACCTAGCAATTTCACTCCTAGATATTGACACATGGAAAATAAAAATATATGCCCACACAAAGACTTGTAAGGGAATGTTCATAGTTTTTATTCATAATAATCAAAAACTGGAAACAATCCAAATATTTATCAACTCAAGAATGGACAATTTTGGAATATCCATAAAATGAAATGCAATTCAGCAATAAAAGGGGAGAAACTACTGATATTTACATCATGCCTGAACCTCGATAGCATCTTGTTAAGCAAAGGAAGACAAACAATTACGCGTCCTATACTTCCATTCATATGAAATTCTAGGAAAGGGAAAAAGTATAGTGATGGAAAGCGGATCAGTGGCTGCCAGGGTTCAGTGGGTGGGAGGAGACAATTGACTTCAAAGGTACATACGAGAACTTGTTGGTATGAAGGAAATATTTTGTATCCTGACTGTAGTAGCAATACCATAGCTATATTTTTGACAAAAGTCATGAACTCAGACACTTTAAAAGGGCAGATTTTGCAAATTTTAAAAACAATGTATTGAGAATGTGTTTTTACACACTCAGAATCTATTTTCTGGGGGAAGTATAATTTTCTTCCTAGTACTGTTTCTGGCAAAGTGGCAAGTATCATTACAGAAACTGCAGTAGTATAAAATCCATTAAACATGAAGACACGGAATGGAAACTAGGCTTATACTTTGGCACAGGCACTAAAAAGCTCAAGAAACACTAAGATCTGCTTAGACTCAGTCTTATGACTCAATTAGAGTAAAACGTCTTTCCCACTGAAATTATTA
The DNA here is from genome assembly GCF_000442215.2 of Lipotes vexillifer. Classification (NCBI taxonomy): domain Eukaryota; kingdom Metazoa; phylum Chordata; class Mammalia; order Artiodactyla; family Lipotidae; genus Lipotes; species Lipotes vexillifer. The sequence continues at coordinate 479,275 of NW_006772719.1, read as the reverse complement.
ATGGGCTGTGGGGCTTCAAATAACACAGTTCCCAAATCAGTTCTAAGTAGAGGCCAGCTTCTTATATGACATCCTACTTGCTGAATGTACCTTACAAGGTTACAAAGTACTTCTGCAAGAAGTTGTTTCAGAGTGTTATTTTAGTCTTCTGTCTTCCTTCTGAGAAAGGGAGAAAGAACTCAGTTGCTGATATTTGAATGGGTGAAAATGAGACACAGAAAATAACTTGTCTATATTAAGAGACAAATAGAGTTAAAAAGGCAATCATTTGACTAGTGGTAGTATCAACCTATTCTCAAAGCTTTTTTTTTTTTTTTTGACAATTGTTTTAAGGATGAGAAATTCAAAGTGTATCAGTAGCATCCCTGGGAATTCAAAGTGTGAATAATCTTCCTGATATCTTCTTTAAACTCCTAGTTGCCATTTTTGGTTCCAGAGGTCCTAGAATGCAAAGGGGACAATGGGCATTCCTTGTTTTCAGTACAGTCTCATTTATGGAAAGCTGGCAATTCCAGGTTGCTGACAGTTTCCTAACAATGTTTATAGCCGATTAGGATGGTTTGGCAGCAGCATAGGGAAGAAATGACAGAGAGGATCTAGGTTACTCCTGCTGCTAAACCCAATGCCAAAAGCCGCTGTTCTTGGGCTCTTTCTCAAAGCTGTGTCCTGGCAACAAGCATGTCTAGAAAGAAGAATATGTGTATGTGTTGGGGGGAGCAGGGTAAGCTGTTGAAGGGAGTGAAAGAGATATCAGGGAGACAGTGTCTTCATGTTTCCTATATGGTACTCAGCTGGGTACATCAATCATATTTAAATATTAAGTTAGTCTCTAAACCATATATCAGAATTTTGGTGGCAAATCTTTCACTCTATCCTTTTGAATCCCAGTGTTCTCCCCACTGCACCATTCTGCTCCAGCTGAGGTGGGTGCTATGTTGAGAGTGGATTGGCGAGGGAAAGGATAAATGAAGGGCAAGAAGACCTCCTGGCTGCTGCAATAAACCAGGGTAAACCAAGCAAGTAGTGATGATGGAGATGTAAAAAATTTGAAGATTAAAAAAAAAAAAAAAAAAAAAGGTCTTGGTGACCTAATCAGATGTGGGAATTAAGCAGAGAATTCTTGCTTGAGCAACTGGGTAGACAGCAGCAGCATCCATAGAGCCAGAAAAACATAAAAAATTGCTGGCTGGGTTGAGGTTAGTTGGGAGAGCATAGCCATATAAGAAATGCATATGAAATTCAATAGGAATCTTAAACTGTGGTGCAAATCTTGTGACCCCATTATTTTTTGTTTGCTTGTTTACTATTATTCTATGTGAGTCTCTCTCCAGCCTCACTTCTTTGTATACATTTTCATGCCCACTTGCTTTGCTTCCTTAATCCCCTAACAGACTTACACTTAACTTCTTTTAGTTCCTTGAATGTTCCTTTCCCTATCTCACCTCTGTGACTAGACATATGCTTTGCTTTCTGCAGTGCTTTTCTCCTTCCCTCTAGTCCTCTTTCTTTGGGTCACTGCTGTTCACCTTTCAGTCTTGCACTTAGCCATCACTTTCTCCAGAAGCCTTCCTTGCACCATCCGCAACCTTCCCAAGTCCATGTTAGGTAACTCTTTAATGTACTTCCACTTCCTCTATCATAGTGCTTATCACTAGTATTGAAACTGTCTGTCTTCACCTCTACATTATAAGCTCAACTAAAACAGAAGAAATGTTTGCCTTGCTGATAATTAAGCCCAAAGAATCAGAATAAAACTTAAATACACATTAGTAGAATTGAATATTTCTCAAATTATCTAGCAAACATAAAATAAAAACAAATGTACAAAGAGACCCAAATTCTCAACCTTTGTAGTCATTATGACCTTTCTTCATTTATATCAATTGATATGTCAATTATAATTTATAAGAATAAATAAGTATATATGTATGACATATATAATATGGGGAGGGAGAGAGAGGTAATGAACTAAGAACTAGAAAAGAGAGTTCTATATGACATTCTGTGCTTTAAAAGCAAAGTATGGCTTTATATGTGGCATTTAAATACTCTGGGTTTAAATGAAAGGTAGGACGAAGAAAGTTTTATGTTTCTTCAGATTTAACATTATGTGAATCTATGAAAATAAACAACAAGGAGGAATCTAAGTCTTATCAATTGTAAGTGTTGTAAACAGAGATTTTCAAAAATAAGATAAGAATTGGGGCAATGTATAATAATATGGGAGTAGAAATAAATTTCAAATTTCTGTCAAAAAATAGAAGTACCATGCGTTTTTTGTTATTTTTTTTTAAAGAAGAACTTTATTCCTGGATTCTTCAAGTTTGTATATTGTAAATATTTTGTAAAGCCTAGCTGTAGACTTGCTCATCAAGATGGTTAAAGCTCACCATAATACATGATAAATCAAGTGCAGCTAGTGAGCACTGGTAAAAAGACCTTCTACTAACCTGTAACATTAATGAGGGGCAAGATGGAGGGAGACTGTAGACACAAACAAAGCACTTGGATACATGCAAAGATAAATTACTGATATAATATTACATCATTTCCAAATAAAGGTAAGATATCAAACCAATACCAGGGTAAGTGGAAATCCTTTCAAGTGTTCCAGAACCAAATAAGTACTGGTTGGGAGAGACCCTCAGAGATCATTTGATCCAGCCTCACTAGGGTCTTTGATCTTGAAATACCCCCAGTAAGTGCTGTCCCACTTATTCCTGAATGTCTTTGAGGAAACAATCTCACTGGAAGCAACTCATTTCATCTTTGGGCATCTCTATCTATTCCAGAATGTTTTCTTTTATCATGCTCCCTGAAGCTTCCATTCATTGGTCTTAGTTCTGCCACTGGGATCAAGCAAAACACATCAAATATCTCTTTCACATGAGAGCTCCAAATTGCTATTGCAAACCTGGAATGAATTCGCAATTTTGTATTTCTATGCAACATAAAAATATACTATGACAATCAAGACCTTTTTGAACTAGATGTGATAGAAGTTTAATTTCTTTTTTATTCACCAAATTATAGAAATTACAGTTTTGCTTAAATCTGATTCATGTTGTTTTTAAACTAAAGCTATCCTTTTTAAAAAGTATCGCACCACCTCTTGCCTCTTTTCTGTAGTTTGACATCAGTCATCACAGTGTAATTGCTCTTGTTCTTGCTTCTTGGTATGTGAGAGGTGGGTGGTCAGTTTGTATGACATCTGACATTAAATGCTTGCTGAGTTCCCTCTTTTATAGAAATAGCTTATGTATCACACTGTAATATGCTGCCCGCTAAGGTACACTGAGGAGTAGAGTGGCCGTGAGGATGGTGTGAACAGAAACCACTTCTTTTCTCAGACAAAAGTATGTTGCAAAACGGTTAAGAAAATGACAACTATAAAACAATGAAGGGCTTCCCTGGTGGCACAGTGGTTGAGAGTCCGCCTGCCGATGCAGGGGACACGGGTTCGTGCCCCGGTCTGGGAAGATCCCACATGCCGCGGAGCGGCTGGGCCCGTGAGCCATGGCCGCTGAGCCTCCCGTCCACAATGGGAGAGGTCACAACAGTGAGAGGCCTGCGTACTGCAAAAAAAAAAAAAAAAAACCAATGAATTCTTTGGAATAAGACCAGAACTAATTTTGTAACTTGGCCTAGAAAGTTACCATCTGTATAACCTTCATTAAATGAGTTAATTTCACTCAGCCCTAGGGTCTTCATCTATAAAATGGGAATAATATTGACTTTACAGGCCTCTTGTGATAATTAAATGAGGTACTTTCACACACTTCATCTAGTAAAATGCCTGGCTTGCTTCTCCTGTTTCAAAGCTAGTGTAGTTAGAAACTTTCTCTCTTAGCTCTTGATAGCTTCTCCAGGCCTCCACACCCTCCCACACAACAGTGCTGCTCAGGACACCCTCCAGCCCTGAATTCAGGCCAGGTAGCATTTTCTGCTCTGAGCTCTTACCTCCTGCAACTGGATGATTCCAAAATGAGAGCTCCTCAGAAGTGGTGAAAGCATCAGGACTGAACTGAGCCGCCTTATTCTCATTCCTCAGAGTAATAAAGATGCCGGCAATGCACAGACTGATGAGGAATTGAATGTCTCCACGACCCAGTTTGGTAGGTCCCTGAGTAACTGAGGCTGCTTGGTCTCTGAAGGTCCTCTTGGTGGTCTTCCTTGGATAGCTTTGGTTGAGAGAAGCCTGCTGCTACTGCCCAGGGAACCAAGGGGAAGGAAACATGTACAGAATACTGATCATGTGTCAAGAACTGTGCCGGGGCTGTGCCTCAGAAACACTCGTTGAGATATCCATGCATTCTTCATTTATTCATCAAAATCTATTGCAAGCCACCTCTGGGCCAAGTTGTGTGTGACAGTCTCAGAGAAGAAGTCCAGTGAAATGTGTAAAACAGAGAAATTACACAGAGAAAGGAACTCTTAGTCTCTGGGGTTGTAAGATTCTGGAAGAAATGACATAGGAACTGAGGTTTGAAAGAGAACAGGCTTTAGAGGGAAGAATAGTTCAGGCGTGGGAAACACACATACGAAAATACAGGAGGCCTGACCAAACATAGCTTGTTGTGGAACTATCCATATGTTGACATTATAGAAGCTTGACATGCAAAAGAGGATTGTGAAAATAGCTTAAGCTAGAAAGAGGGTGTTGTGTAAAATAAGACCAAAGACATAGAATTTAAAGCTATGTTGCTTACCAAGGTAGGAAGGAGGGAAATCTCACCAGCTCATGGCTGGGATGCAATCACTTTTCAATTCCTTTGCACATCAAAATCACAGACTTTCTGGTCAAAAGGTACAAGCATCCAGTTATAAGCTAAATAAGTACTGGGGATGTGATGTACAGCATGGTGACTATAGTTAACACTGTTGTACGGTACATAAGAAAGTTGTTAGGAGAGTAAACCCTAAGAGCTCTCATCACAAGGAGAAAAAAACCTTTTTGTTCTTTTTTGTGCTTTTCCTTTTTATTGTATCTATATGAAATGATAGATATTAACTAAATCTAATGTGGTAATCATTTCACAATATATATAGGTCAAAACATTATGCTGCATGCCTTAAACTTATACAGTGCTGTATGTCAATTATATCTCAAAAGACTGTAGAAAATTAATCACAGAGTTTCTTTTATATAAGGATACAACATAAGATCCTTTGAGAATTGAATTTTTTCAGCAGTGGAGTAGAAATCTGAGGATACATTGGTGATGCAAGTATAACATGATGCAGGGGTAGGGAGATTCTTGGGAAAAGTTGTGGAGAGAAATCTTAATGAAAGCCCACCTCAGAAGGTTATCTGTGAAGGGTAGTGACAATTTAGATGTGAAAGAGGCACAGGACTTGTGTGGTAAACATTAAGGTATTTTTATTGTGCTGAGACCATATACTCTTCTAACTAACAGGAAGTTATATAAGATGAAGTTCTGTTTAATATAGGAGAGTTGACTTTTTTCATCAGGAGCCTGGACTTGTGTGTTTTATATATTTTGCAGGGTTAATGAATAATTTAAGCACGTAGAGTCACGATCAGATTTACACTTCATAAATATTACCTTGATCACAATGCAGAATATAAATTTGTGGGGGATGAGGCTGGAGGCAGATAAATTAGTTAGGAGGCTACTGCAATATACTGCGGAGAGATAATGAGGGATCAAACTAAGAAGAGCCACTGGGAATAGAAAGGAGATGAGGTTATCTAATAAAAACCTGCAGAAAATAGCAAATATAATGGAGAAAATTTAGATGCATTCTGTTTAAAGTTGGAGTAAGCCATGGGTACCTGCTATCACTGCTGCTTTTCAACATAGCACAGAGATTCTGGTCAATTCAGTGATTTTAGAAAAAGAAGGTGCAGTAGATTGAAAGCATGAGACAGTGTGCGATTATTTAGTGATGATGTAATCACACACACACACACACACACACACACACACACACACACACAAATCCACAAACTATTAAAACAAAAAATAGAGTCCATCCGTATGCTGCATACAAGATCACTTTAAAAATCAACACACATTAAGATCTTTAATCCATTTTGAGTTTATGGTGTTAGGTAGAGTTCTAATTTCATTCTTTTCATGTAGCTGTCCAGCTTTCCCAGCACCATTTATTAAAGAGGCTGTCTTTTCTCCATTGTATATTCTTGCCTCCTTTGTCAATAGATTAGGTGACCATAGGAGCATGGGTTTATCTCTGGGCTTTCTATCCTGTACCATTGATCTATATTTCTGTTTTCTTTGACATAAATCACAGCAAGATCTTTTATGACCCACCTCCTAGAGTAACGAAAATAAAAACAAAAATAAGCAAATGGACCCTAATTAAACTTAAAAGCTTTTGCACAGCAAAGGAAACCATAAACAAGACGAAAAGACAACCCACAGAATGGGAGAAACTATTTGCAAGTGAAGCAACAGACAAAGGATTAATCTCCAAAATATACAAACAGCTCATGGAGCTCAATATCAAAAAAACAAACAACCCAATCCAAAAATGGGCAGAAGATCTAAATAGACATTTCTCCAAAAAGACATACAGATGTCCAAGAGGCACATGAAAAGATGCTCAACATCACTAATTATTAGAGAAATGCAAATCAAAACTACAATGAGATATCACCTCATACCAGTCAGAATGGCCATCATCAAAAAATCTACAAACACTAAATGCCGGAGAGGGTGCAGAGAAAAGGGAACCCTCTTAAACTGTTGGTGGGAATGTAAATTGATACAGCCACTGTGGAGAACAGTATGGCAGTTCCTTAAAAAGCTAAATAAAGAACTACCATATGACCCAGCAATCCCACTACTGGGCAGATACCCCGAGAAAACCATAATTCAAAAAGACACATGTACCCCAATGTTCATTGCAGCACTATTTATGATAGCCAGGACACGGAATCAACCTAGATGTCCATCGACAGATGAATGGATAAAGAAGATATGGTACACATATATAATGGAATATTACTCAGCCATAAAAAGAAATGAAATTGGGTCACTTGTAGAGATGTAGATGGACCTAATGTCTGTCATACAGAGTGAAGTAAGTCAGAAAGAGAAAAACAAATATCATGTATTAATGCATATACGTGGAATCTAGAAAAATGGTACAGATGAGCCTATTTGCAGGGCAGGAATAGAAACGCAGATGTAGAGAATCGATGTGTGGACATGGCAGGGAAGGGGAGGGTGGGGTGAACTCGGAGATTAGGTTTGACATAAATACACTACCATGTGTAAAATGGATAGCTAGTGGGAACCTGCTGTATAGCACAGGGAGCTCAGCTCGGTGCTCTGTGATGGCCTAGATGGGTGGGATGGGGAGGTCCAAGAGGGAGGGGATATATGTATACATATAGCTGATTCACTTCACTGTACAGCAGGAAGTAACACAACATTGTAAAGCAATTATACGCCAATAAAAAAAATCAACACACAAAATATCAACAAATTGCATCAAAAACAATTGTGCCAAAGACTACGTATCTACTTAGGGATTCCACCCCACTCCTCCCCAGTTCTCTTCCTTTTTCCCACTCACATCTAAGTGTGGCAAACCTTCCTGCCTCCTTCATGGGAAACCCAGGGAACTATAGTATTCCTTGTGGTTACCCTACATCTTAGCCACACTTAAGCAAAATGTCCTTTATTAATCTCTCCTGCTAGGACCCTGACAAATCATAATACTAATCATCCCTTCTCAAGATGATTAGTATTAGCCACCACAGAAATTCCATGATTCTTTTCCGTCATTGATCCAACAAATATTTGTTGACATGTGACCCAATTTTGGCCAATTAAATGGGACAGGAAATCTAATTAGCTTCCAGGGAAAAGTTTATACACTCATTAAAAAGCATCACAGCCTGGTGTATAGCACAGAGAACTCCATTCAATACTCCGTAATGACTTATATGGGAAAAGAATCTTAAAAAAAAAAAAAAAAAAAAAAAAAAGAGTGTATAGGGACTTCCCTGGTGGCACAGAGGTTAAGAATCCGCCTGCCAATGCAGGGGACACAGGTTCAAGCCCTGGTCCAGGAAGATCCCACGTGGCGCGGAGCAACTAAGCCCATGCACCACAACTACTGAGCCTGCGCTCTACAGCCCACAAGCCACAACTACTGAGCCTGCATGAAGCCCGTGAGCCTGGAGCCTGTGCTCTGCAACAAGAGAAGCCACCGCGATGAGAATCCCATGCACCGCAACGAAGAGTAGCCCCCGCTCGCTGCAACTGAGAAAGCTCACTCGCAGCAATGAAGATCCAACGCAGCCAAAAATAAAATAAACAAATAAATTTATTAATAAAAAAGAGTGGATATATGTATATGTATAACAGATTCACTTTGCTGTACACCTGAAAGTAACACAACATTGTAAATCAACTATACTTCAATAAAAATTAAAAAAAAGAAGTATATGAAATAAAAGCATCGCAGGAAAAGATGGTTCTCTCTTTCCTCTGAACATTGTCCTAACTGAATGTGGAACTTGAAATTTCTGAATCATCTTTCTATCACAATGTGGATGAAGTTACCCCAAAGAATCTGTTCAGCACTGAGAGAATGAAGCGAGAGAAGAAAGCAAAGAACCAGACTCTAGAGAACTTCAACACTGACAGGTGGTGTGAAAGAGGAGTTCTAGGAGTGACTGAGAAATGTCAATCAAAGAGACAGGACATGAGTCAGAAGAAAGGACAAGTATGGAAAGTAAGAAAGAAAGAGCTTCAAGAAAAAAGGGCACGGTCGATATCATCATGCTGTTGAAGGGGTTGGTCAACTGAGGTCTGCGAAGAGACTACACAATCTGAAGCAAGAGCAGTTGCAGTGGAATGATGGTGCTGGAACCCAATTGTTAAGGCTTGAGAAGTTAAAAAGGAGTTAGAACCTGGATGTAGAACATGAGGAGAAACTGGATACATTTTCGGAGAGTTTTCCAGGGAAGCAGGGCATTAAAAGGAGGAAAGGAAAGTTGTTAGCCCTTTTTTTCCCTTTTTATATAGGAGATAATCCAGGATGGAATAAACCTGCGGGTAGAGAGTGAGAAAACAAAACTGCAGAGGAAGACAGATTGATCACCATAGAACTTTCATCAGTTTGAACAATTACACTATTTTTAACAGCGGATTGATTTTAATCAAGTCTACCTCATGTATTTGAACACTTATACCTACGGTCTGAAGGTGTAGGATCTGAGTTTCTACTCTTGCACCCCCCTCACTCTCTCCCTGCACCTCCCTTTAGGGCTTTAACACTCCAACTTAACCTGATAACTGTCAGTGGCCCTGGCTGCAGCTTGAGTTTTAGGTATGTGACCCTCTAGTGAAAGTAAGAACTATGGAAAAAAAGCAGGAGAGCTGACCAAAACCAGAGCACTTGGGCAGATATTCTGACTTCTGATGACATTTCTGGCCACAGAGTCATTTCACTAATGCCTGAAATCTAGATGGTGAGGCAGGGCAAGGGGCCTGGGGCTTGGAGAGAAGCAGGTTAGAAAAGGGATTTCCTTGGGGAGATTGCTCAGAGGTAGGTCTAGAAAATGTACTGTTCAAAGGGAAAACAGTAGCTACTTTTCTTTTCCTCCCTCCCTTCCTCCCTCTCTCCCTTCCTTTTAAAATTCCTAATGCCTTTATAATAGTTCCAGTTATTCAGAAAAGAATCTAAGCTTTTCTAATTTATTTTGCACTTCTTGGGATTCATTTACTCCTCCACACTCTGCCCTCCTGTATTTTCTTCCTATTTAATATTAATGTGATTCCCATCTTGTTTCTCCTCCACTCAGCCTACTTTCTTTTTCAGCTTCAGTGATGAGTCTCTGGCACTCAGGTTAATTTTCCCTTTATTTTAATCATTTCTACTTTCTCACTTTGACCTTTCCTTCATTTCTAATCGACACCCCCAGACTGCTGTGAGAAAATTAAGTCACCTCCATCCATTTCAGAGGACCAAAGTGTGCACTGCTCAGTCACAAATTCTCCATCTCATTTCCTTCCATAGCAGAGGCCCATCGAGATTAGTCGAAAGCAGCAAGAAATGGGTGAACTATTTGTCCGTGGCAGCTAAAAATTTAGCATACAACAGCAGCACATTTGCCTTATTTCCTAAGAGTATGAGGTGTAAGCTGTGCAGCTTTGGGCAGTTACTTAACTTCTCTGACACTAAGTGGTTTCATCTGAAGTAAATTAGGTCTCTGCTCCCATGAAGTCAGCAGTCCTAGAGCGATCTTACTGTTCTTTAGTGTTCATAGTGTCATAATGTGATTATTAAGAGTGTGGAGGCTTTGTTTTATTCAACTTACCTAGCATCAAAGAAACAGGTTTTAGGGCTTGTGTGTCTTCAGTTTTTGTTCTGGATTTGCCCTTTATTTGAGTGTTAAAGTACACAGAGTGTGGTGCTATATGTCCAGATTGCAGGGAATTAGGATTCCCTTCTCATTTACCAGTATGTTTTTCAGCAGACAAATGTTTTATTTTCCTATTAGTCTATCCCAACATTTTACTGCATCTAGAGATTTATACAGGGTGCAAGTCTGGGGGTCTATGAAGGCTAGAAATGGAGGCCCACTCTTCACTTCTGCAACACTGCTGCATTCACAGACTTGTACAGTCAGTATTTTTGTGCCCTGGAAAACCAGGTTGGATGACAGCACCCGGAGAACACTAATGTCTTTCATTTTAGTTTCATTTCCTGGTGTCAGGGCAGAGGAGGGCATGTTCCCTTTGCTGCTGGCAGGTGTTGTTAGCCACGTTCAACTGTATTTTCCTTGTAATTTACTTCTGTTCTTCTTGAAGTAAATGTCACTCATGGTTTCTTGTAGCTCCCATTGGTCTAAAGTGTATAAAATCCAAGCCTGAGTCTTGAATTGCTGACCTATCTGAGGTTATTGCAGCAACAGTTCAAGAAGACTATGACACAGAACTGGGGACAAAACTTGGGAATAACCTTGAACAAGTCCATTAACCTATTTTGGCCTCAGCTTCTTTCTTGGTACAATGCACGTGTTAACCAACATCATCCCTTCATCTGTGACATTTGAAGACTCTAGTTCTTGATGTTGCCACTAGTGGTAAGTTTCTGCATTTCTCTGTGAGTTGTTTAGAGATTTTCTTTACACAGATATACTTAATTATTGGCCTGGGCCATTGATTACCATTTCATGTAGATATCTGGATATTGGATTTAAAAATATGAATGGATCATTATAAGCCCATGTAATTCAATATCAGATGGTGTTGCATTAAGGAAAACAGTCTAGCTTCCAAATTTAGAAGTAACTCAAATATTTTCTTGAAAGCCTCAAGACTAAGAGATTCTCCAAACAAATAGTTCATGAAATATTTCTTAACATCCCTTTTCCTCTCTTCAATTCTTTATCTTCATAAAACTCTTTGGAGACTCTCCCTCCCCAAAATGCAGAAGACCTTATAATTCCTCACTTCATTCTTCCTCCCATCATTTCCCCTTACTTATTTCCTGTTTTACACAGGTTTCTCCTGACTTTTTTTATTCTTGTTCTCATGCTCTGTCCCCATCCAGTTCTTGAGCAAAGGGTAAAAGGCAGGGAGGCCAACGGTGAATGTTCACTTTACTGCCACATTCATCTCTAACTGATGATCTTTTGCAAATAACTGAAAAAGCAGGAAGTCATGGTGAGAAATGTGACAAAAGTACAGCTTAGTTCCTCACCTGTAGTCTGGGAGAGACAAAGGGGAAACAAAAGAATTAACTTCCCAGTAGTAACCCCTTCTTTTCTCCCATATTGAGTTCATCAAAATGCAGGGGGTCATACATCTTTGGAATAACAAGCTAGGCACACTGCCCATTACTTCTCCTCACAAATACTAGAAAACTATGGGACCTTCATGGGCTAATTCTAAAATTATGGAATATTTTAAGTGCCTAATTCAGGCAATAATTGCCCTAAAGAGCCCATTTTAAGACAAATTATTTATGAGGTAGATAACTCTAGACAGGCAAACCAATCTTTCCCTTCACTTATTTAAATTCCAACTTTCTTGAGAGGGTCTTGAGTTGCTCTGTTTCTGATCACATTTATCCCTATCCAGTCTGGGTGTTCACTAATGGGTGTATATTATTATCTGTTTAATCCTTTAAATAGAAGGCATCCTGTATCACTTAGGAACCATTTGGCTACTAACACTAAATAATGAAGGCTGTTTCTACATGCAAAATGTCTCCAGGGATGCTGCTGATTGCATTGTTTTGGGGACTTGACTTACAACATCAGAGCTGGCTGGCATCTCTGTGATTAATCTAGCCATCTCTTATTGTTTCACATCATGAACACAAGATGGCTCTTGTAGTGTTAGTTTAATGTCCGCATTCAAGCAGAAAGAAGGGGAAGGGGAAAAGGGTTTTAAGTCAGGAATTTTGTCTCTTTAGTTAGGAAAGCATAAGCAAAAGTTTTCCCCAAACACTGCCCCACCTCTAGTTCAGCAGACATGTCACTGAACAGAACTGGATCCCATGGCAATCCCTCACTGTAATGGAGGCTCAAAAGGATGAGAAGAGGATTGATTCATGAGCCACTGCCTGAGGCTGTGAATATTATTTCTCTGAACAGATTAGGTTGCTTTTCTCAAGGATAATATGGGAATGGCTCTGGAGAAGCCAATCCCCACTGAATATGCTACACCTTTCAAGGAAGTAGAGAATCATCTGTGAAAGAAATTTTCTTAAACAGATAAGGGCTATTAAGTTTTCGTAGAGATTTACTAGTAAGTGTTGATCAAATAGTCTCTTCC
>NW_006772719.1:411881-466345 GCF_000442215.2 Lipotes vexillifer | reverse complement strand
TCTTCCGATGTATGGGAACAGGAAGGAAAAAGAGGAAGGGAATAAGAAAGCAAGAGTGTCTGTGGAGAAGACAGTGGAACTGAGACTTTTTCTGGTGGATCCAGAGTTCAAATTTATATCTCTCTGTAGAATTTATCATCCACGCTACTTTGTATTTTACTGCTGTGGAATTTTTCATCCATTCTACTTCGCTGCTTCTATTAGTAAGTATTATATTTTAATTTAAATTCCTTAGCATCAACACCACTGAGAGGGTTACAGAGTGACTGCTGGTATATCCCTTTCCTTCACTTTTATAAAGATAAGTGAAAAACTGAATGTTTAATTCTCTGAGAACTCAGAGGTCACAGTGGTGAGTATTTTGATGAGGAACAAAAAACTATGGTCACCATTTGGATGTAGGAAAATTTTTCTCTCTTGGGGGAAGTAGATTTTCTAGAATTCTGAGAAATTAGAGGTAGAGGTATATTCAGAAACACTTGGACACTGAATCTGCTTTTGCACTTTAGCTGTCATGTGGCCTCACTGCCTCTGTGTTTATTTGGAGAACTGCAAGAGCCTAATGTTTTAAAACATTCCTTTAAATTGTAGTGAATAAATTAAGTGTAATTTCTTCTAGATGGAGATGTAAGCCTCAAATATAAAGACATTGGTGTGGCAAGAAGAGAGTTTTTCACCTTTGGTAAGACCCTAAATTTGTGTGGGCAATGCCACTGCAGCTTCATGCCCACACTGGGGACTTTGAAACGGAGGAAAGCTCTGCTAAAATATGTCATTTTTGTTCCAGGCCCATGTGTCATTTCACTTCCATTAAAATATTTTACCTGTGAAGAATTAAATGGTGAAGTACGTCTAATCTTAGGGTAATCTGTGTGGGTGGTTCTTTCTCACTTTCTAGTCTCCGAAAATGCAGGTTCCACAAGTGAGTCAATGACATGGAAGACTGTAGTCCTGTTCTCTCTTCCCAGTGCTAGTTTCCAAGTCACACTATTACAAGGTTGTTTGGGGAAGGACGACTCTAATAACGAGCAAGTCGTACCACTGGAAGGACGCCAGAAAGCCTCCTCATTGACTAAAATGGTCTATTATGCCAGTCTCAGTGGGTACATGACATGAGTCCCAAGGAAAGACAAAAAGTGAGAAAATTTAGGAGGTACCTGCTATAGAACTGATGGCATATTTACTCATAATCACCCACCAAAATCCTAATAAGAATTTATATGCCTGCTTTCCTTGTTGGCATCTGTTTGGAAAACACTGAATCAAGTACTTGTCTGCAAAGATATAGTCCTGAAGCCCAAAAGGCTGGCCTGCATAGACAAGCTGCAGAAGTGATTTCTGGGACCCTAGGCTGCAGTGTGAGTGGGTGATATATGAAGAGAATAGTTACTGAATCCCAGCAAAGAAACCCTGTCTATCCAGCGTGGTTTCCTACAGCTAAGCAAAGGAGCAGCCTGTCTCTATATAAATGGCTTTAGCACCAACACAGCTGTGAATTTGGAGCAGAAATAACTAGGAAGAATCTAAAAAATGTGGGCTTTAACCAAGAGATGCCAAAAGCCTGCAGGAATAACACAAGAACAGGAGCCTAACCAAGCAAAAAGCAACAATCTTTATTATAAAGCAAAGAGCAACAGCAAATTGAAAGGCATGAGCTATATCAACCAGTTATAGATACAGCAGGAAGGAAAGGCACACAAAAGGATGTCATGTGGAAAATGTTCTGTGAGCTTCTTAAAGTAACACAGAGCAGAGAGCATGGTGCAGAACTAACATCCCACAGGCTAATTCTTACTGTCACGTTATGATGCCTTGATTTGCTGTGATTGTCAAAGACATGAGAGTTGCTGGAGTTCATCCCCACCCCCACACTTCAAATACAGCTATCCTAGTAACTTCACTGACAGCAAATACAGCTGAGGTGATTACTGCCATGCCCTGAGTTCACCACACTAGGAGAAAGCTCTGCCACCCAGCTACTGGGGTCTGAAGCTTTGCCATTGAATACGGTGGCTTCAGATGTCCTTTGATTCTTCTGCAAAAGAATATGCTTAAGCACAAGCAAGCATAGGGTATCTGGGAAAGGGCAGGGGCACCAAATAAAACCTCTATTAACTCATAATTTTGCATGTGGCCAGTGTTACAGTTATGGAGAAGAGAAAAACAGGTAATTTGGGTACAGCTAAACATTTTATCTCAGTATCAAGAACAAAACAAAAACTTGAGACATCAGGCTAGTGAGTATCTGTGTTTTCCTAAAAAATGGTGTATGTTATAGACTGAATGTTTGTGTCCCCTTCAAATCCATCTGTTGAAAGCCAATGCCCTCCCCTCCCCACCTCCAGGGATGATATTAGGAGGTGGGGCCTTTGGGAGGTGATTAAAATTAGATGATGTCATGAAGGTGGAGTTCTCATGAATGGGATTAGTGAGTTACCAGAGAGCTTGCTTTCTCTCTCTGCTCTTCATATTACGAGGTTACAAGGAGAAGTCGGCAGTCTGCAACCAAGAAGAGGTTTCTCACCAGAACCTGACCATGTTGGCACCCTGATCTAGGACTTCGAGCCCCTGGAACTGTGAGAAATACATTTCTGTTGTTTATAAATACCTGGGTGCTTTTATCTTGGGCTTTTACAAAACATTTAAAAACATCTCTTCTGTTGACAGAAGAGAGAGAGGCTTGCAAAACGGCAGAGCAGGAGGATGTGGAGCTCACCTCCCTCCCCATGAGCACATCAAAAATACATCTACATGTGCAGCAATTCTCACCAAAAACAGACCTGAGACTGGCAGAAAGACTTATACAACAAGGGTATGAGATAGAGCTACACAAAATCAGGCAGAAAGGGTGGAGAAGTGATTAGGTTGGGGCCACTGCCCCTGGGAGGTGACACAAAAGTGGAGGGAAATATCACGGCTTTGAGATCCTCCCTGGGTAGTAAGTGGCATGAACCACATATTGGGCACCTTGGCCATGGGGTCCAACACTGTGAGAATGAGTCCCCTTAGCTGGTTGAAAACCAGTGGGACTGAAAGCAGGGCTGTAAGAAATCTAGACTCCGCTTGTGAAGAGCACACACATGCTTGCTTACTACTGAAACAAGGCAGAGGAAGCAGACTGAAACTGTCCAGGTCTCAGGCCAGTTTCTCGGACTGCCCCAGTGCATGCCCCAGCCTGAGCAGAGTGCCCCTTCTTCTCCTCTTGCTCTGCCACACAGCTCCACATTGGGGTGAGGGGTGCTGCAGTCAACGGGAGTACATAGTTGTGAGGGATGGAGCCAGCATTTGAACATGTCTAGGGCAGCCATTGCTGGCACTGAAGGAGGCAGTGAATCAGAAGCAGTCCAGGACTTTAACTGGTGTGACTTCACCACACTAGGGTGAAGGCTGGTGATGCCAAGGGAGTGCCCAGTTGTGGAGGATGGAGCCATATTGGACCTGGCACAACATCCAAATGGGACAAAAGTGGCCATCACTAGTGTTCATGGAGGTGACAGATGGGGAAAGGTCTGGAGCTCTGACTGGTGTGACAAGACTGCATAGTATGCATCCTGACCCATACGAAGTGCCCACTCCAGCCCATCTTGCTCCAGCACTGCTCCCTTCTAGGACAAAGATGCCATTGCTAGTAGGGGGGAGAGTGCACATCTAGAGGGAACAGAACCAGTTTGGACCCAACCCTCAGGGATTCTGGTCCAGCAACTTGGGACCTGCCCTTGACCCCAATAAGATAATGCCAGCCACTGAGGACAGGAGAAACCTTAGCTCATATCTGGTTCTGGCTCTTATCCCTTCATCTCCAGCCCTAACTCACACCAAGGAAGAGCCAGCACACCCTGGGGGAAGACATGATCCATGCTCACTTCAGATCCTACTTTCTCACCAAAGACACCAAGCACATGTTGACGGTATAGGGATGCACCCACACAAGGACACACTATTAAGACTGGGATAGGCAACTGTTTCATCTAATTTCATAGAGTCAGAGAAAGTTAATAAGCAAAATGAGGAGAGAAAGAAATTTATTTCAAATAAGAAAACTAGAGAAAACACCTGAAAGAAAAACCTAATGAAAGAGAAATAAATGCTATATCAGATAAAGAGCTCAAAGCATTGGTAATGAGAATGTTAACTGAATTAGGGAAAAGAATAGATGAACACAGTGAAATTTTACCAAGAAACTGGAAAATATAAAAAAGAACTAGTCAGAATAAAGACTACAATAAGTGAAATAAAAAACACACTAGATGGAATTAACCACAAACTTGGTGATACAGAAAAATGCATAAGTGATCTGGAAAATAGAAAAATGAAAATCACTCAATCAGAACATCAAAAAGAAAAAAATATTTGAAATGAGAATAGTTTAAGGGACCTCTCTGACAACATCAAAACTACCAACATTCACATTATAGGGGACTCAGAAGAAGAAGAGAGAGAAGAGGGTTGAAAATTTATTTGATGAAATTATGGTTGAAAACTCCCCAAACCTGAAGAAGGAAACAGATATCCAGGTACAGGAAGCACAGAAGGTCCCAAACAAGATGAAACTAACAGACTCACACCAAGACATATCATAATTAAAATGGCAAAAGTTAAAGATAAAGAGAATTCTAAAGGCAGCAAGAGACAGAGTCATATATAAGGGAACACCCATAAGGCTATCAGCTGATTTTTCTGCAGAAACTTTGCAGGTCAGAAGGAAATGGCATGGTATATTTAAAGTGCTGAAAGGCAAAAATCTGCAACTTATGACACCCTACCCAGCAAGATTATCATTTAGAACTGAAAGACAGAAAAATAACTTCTCAGAGGAGCAAAAACCGAAAGAGTCGATCAATACTAAACCTACCCTAAATGAAATGGTAAGAGGTCTTCTCTAAGTGGAAAAGAAAAGACTACAACAAGAGGTAAGAATCTATAAGAAAGGAAAAATCCCACTATTAAAAGTGAATATAGAGTGAAGGCTATGGATCAACCACTGAAATAGGGTAATACAAAGATTAAAAGACAAAAAAAAATGTGTAAGATCAACTATAACTGAAATAAACAGTGAAGAGATAAACATGAAGATGCAAACTATGACATCAAAAACATGGGGGAGGGGAGTAAAAAATGTAGCTCTCTTAGAATGTGTTTGAATTTAAATGAGTACCAGTTTAAAACAAGTAGATATAGGTCAACATATATGAATCCCATGGTAACCACAAATCAAAAACCTACAATAGACACACAAAAACTAAAGAGAAAGGAACACAAGCATATCACTAAAAAAAAATCATCAAACTGCAAGGGAAGAAACTAACAGAAGAAGAAAAGAACGGAGAACTACAAAAACAACCAGAAAACAAGTAACAAAATGGCAATAAATATATAACTATCAATAATCACTTTAAATGTCAGTAAAATAATTGTTCTAATCAAAAGACATAGGGTGGCTGAATGGATAAAAAATAAAAAAGACCCATCTATATGCTATAAGAGACAAGAGACTCATGTCAGAGCTAAAGACACACACAGACTGAAAGTGAGAGGATAGAAAAAGATTATTTCATGCAAATGGAAATGACAAGAAAGCTGGGGTAGCAAAACTCCTATCAGACAAAGTAGACTTTAAAACAAAGTATATAACAAAAGACAATATATCATTATATAATGATAATGGGATCAATACAAGAAGGAGACATAACACTCGTTAATATATATGCACCTAATATAGGAGCACATAAATATATGAGGCAAATATTAGCAGACATAAAGGGAGAAATTGACAATAATATTAGGGGACTGTAACACTCCACTTACATCAATGAACAGATCATTCAGACAGAAAATCCATAAGGAAATGGTAATCTTAAATGACACAGTAGACCAAGTGGACTTAATAGACATCTATAAGACATTCCATCCAGAAGTAACAGAATACACATTCTTTTCAAGGGCACATAGAATTTTCTCCAGGATAGTTCACATTCTAGGCCCCAAAAGAAGTCCCAACAAATTTAAGAGGATATAAATTATACCAAGCATTTTTGCTGACTACAACTGTATGAAACTAGAAATCAATTACAGAAAGAAATGTGAAAAATACAAACAACAAACATGTGAAGAATAAACAATATGCTACTAATGAAGAAATCTAATAGGAAATCAGAAAATGCCTTAAGAAAAATGAAAATAAAAACACAACTTTCTAAAATCTATGGGATGCAACAAAAGCATTTCTAAGAGTGAGGTTTATAGCAATACAGGCCCACCTCAATAAACCAGAAAAATGTCAAATAAAAAACCTAC
Organism: Lipotes vexillifer; assembly: GCF_000442215.2. Taxonomy (NCBI): domain Eukaryota; kingdom Metazoa; phylum Chordata; class Mammalia; order Artiodactyla; family Lipotidae; genus Lipotes; species Lipotes vexillifer. Next base: position 460,051 of record NW_006772719.1, on the reverse strand, counting down.
CACCTAAAGGAATTAGCAGTGGAAGAACAAAGTCCAAAGTCAGCAAAAGGAAGGAAATAATAAAAATTAGAGAGAAAATAAACAAAAGAGAGAACAACAAAAAAAATAGATAAGCTCAATGAAACCAATAACTGCTTTTTTGAAAAGATAAACAAAATTGATAAGCCCTTAGCTAGGCCCATCAAGCAAAAAAGAGAAAGGACCCAAATAAACAAAGTAAGAAATGAAAGAGAAGAAATAACAACCAATATAACAGAATTTTTTTCAAAAAGGAAATACTATGAACAGTTATATGCCAACAAATGAGGCAACCTAGAAGAAATGGATAAATTTCTAGAAACATGAAATCTTCCAAGCCTGAAACACAAATAAATAGACAATCTGAACAGACCAATCACAATAGTGAAATTAAATTCATAATAAAAAAATCTCCCAGCAAACAAAAACCCAGAATTGGACTGAGAATGAGAAATGAGAATACACAATACAATACTGTGTATGTTGTAGGTATACAGAATCATTTTCAGTTATACATATACATATATCCATGCATGTTCAGCTTCTTTTCCCATACTGGTTATTAGAGAGTGTTGATAGCCCTTCTTGGTATACATAAATCCTTGTTGAATATCTGTCTTATATGAAATACTTTGTATTTGTTAATCCCATTCTCCTAATTTATCCGTTGACCCCTTCAGTCCTGTTTGGTAACTAAATGTTTCTTTTCTAAGTCCCTTAGTCTGTTTATGTGTTCTCCATTTGTTCAACAGTGTGTATTTTTAGATTCCAATTATAAGTGATATCATATCATATTAGTCTTTCTGACTCTGACTTACTTTATTTAGTATGATTATCTCTAGGTTTATCTGTGTTCCTGCAAATGGCATTATTTCCTTCATTTACATGACTGAATCGCATTCCATTCCTTACAGGTATCACTTTTTCTTTATCTGTTCATCTGGTCATGGACATTTGGTTGGCCTCTATGTCTTGGCTCTTGTAAATGGTGCTGCAGTGCATACTTGGGTGCATGTGTCTTTTTGAATTCCGGTTTTCTCCACATATACTCTTGGGGTAGTAATGCCAGATCAGATGGTAGCTCTAATTTTAGCTTTTAAAGACACTTCCATAATGTACTCTATAGTGGCTGTTACCATTTACATCCCACCATCACCATAAAAGGGTTTCCATTTTTCCATACCCTCTACACCATTTATTCATTGTCAATTTTTGATGGTGGTTATTCACACCAGTGCCAGGTGATCCCTCATTGTAGTTTTGATTTGCATTGCAAAGAAAAAGAAAACAAAACAAAAAAAATCCTGTTTAAAATTGCATCAAAAAGAAAAAAAATACCTAGGAATAAACTTAACCAAGGAGGTAAAAGACCTATACTCTGAAAACTATAAAATATTGATGAAAGTATTGAAGTCGATACAAATAAATGGAAAGATATCTTGTGTTCTTACATTGGAAGAATTGATATCATTAAAATGTCCATACTACCCAAAACAATCTACAGATTTAATGCAATCCCTATCAAAATACCCATCACATTTTCACAGAGCCAGAAAACCAGAAAAAATAATGCTAAAACTTATGTAGAACCACAAAAACAAACCCCAGAATTGTCAAAGCAAACTTGAGAAAACAAAAACAAAGCTGACTTCAGACTATATGCCAAAGCTACAGTATCAAAACAATATAGTACTTGAACAAAAAACAGATACGAAGATCAATGGAACAGAATAGGGAGCCCAGAAATAAATTCAGGCACCTATGGTCAATTAGTCTATGACAAAAGAGGCAAGAATATACAGTGGAGAAAAGACAGTTTCTTCAGTAAGTGATGCATGGAAAACTGGACAGCTACATATAAAAGAATGAAATTAAAACATTTTCTTACAGCATATACAAAAATAAACTCAAAATGGATTAAAGACCTAAATATAAGACCACAAACCTAGAAAAAACTTAGGCAGAATACTCTTTGACATAAATCGTAGCAATATATTTTGGACCTGTCCCCTACAGCAAAGGAAACAGAAGCAAAAACTAACAAATGGAACCTAATTAAAGTTAAAAACTTTTGCACAGCAAAGGAAACCATTGACAAAACGAAAAGACAACCTACTAAATGGGAGAAGATATTTACAAATGAGATGACCAATAAGTTGTTAATATCCAAAATATATAAATAGCTTATACAACTCAATATCAAAAAAATAAACAACCTAATTAAAAATTGGGCAGACGACCTGAAGAGACAAAGAAGATATACAGATGGTCAACAGACACATGAAAAGATACTCAACATCTCTATTCATCAGATAAATGTAAATCAAAACCAAAATAACGTATCACCTCACACGTCACAATGTCTATCATCAAAAAGTCTACAAATGGGCTTCCCTGGTGGTGCAGTGGTTGAGAGTCCGCCTGCCAATGCAGGGGACATGGGTTCGTGCCCTGGTCCGGGAAGATCCCACATGCCACGGAGTGGCTGGGCCTGTGAGCCATGGCTGCTGGGCCTGCGTGTCCGGAGCCTGTGCTCCGCAACGGGAGAGGCCACAACAGTGAGAGGCCCGCACACCGCAAAAAAAAAACCATCTACAAATAACAAATGTTGGAGGGGATGTTGGGAAAAGGAACCCTAGTATTCGGTTGGCCAAAAAGTTCATTTGGTTTTTTCCATAAGATGGCTCTAGTATCGCTTAGTTGTCTTTAACTTCATTCAAAACAATTTTTGTTAGACTGTATTGTGACAGCTGTCACTATCAGTGTGCATTAAAAAAAAAAAATTATCAAAACTGGTTAATTTTTGTGTAGCCATTTTAATATTGAAGATGGAAGAAAAAAAGCAACATTTTTGGCATATTATACTTTATTATTTCAAGAAAGGTAAAAATGCAACTGAAATGCAAAAAATGATTTGTGCAGTGTATGGAGAAGGTGCTGTGACAGATCGAACTTGTCAAAAGTGGTTTGTGAAGTTTAGTGCTGGAGATTTCTCACTGGATGATGCACCACAGTCGTGGTAGACCCGCTGAAGTTGACAGCACTCAAACTGAGACACTAATTGAGAACAATCAATGTTATACCATGTGGGAGATAGCCGACATATCCAAATCAAGTGTTAAAAATCATTTGCACCAGCTTGGTTATGTTAATTGCTTTGATGTTTGAAAATGAAACCTGTATATATATATATATATATAACCTGAAACGAAATTCTGCCAATTGCAAAAACATGGATAGACCTAGAGTGTAATATGCTCAGTGAAACAGATCTGACAGAGAAAGACAAATACCGAATGTTATCACTTTTATGTGTGATCTAAAAAATAAAACAAACAAAAATATAACAAAACAGAAACAGACTCACATATATAGAGAACAAACCAGTGGTTGCCAGTGGGGAAAGGGAAAGGGGGAGGGGCAAGATAAGGTGGGGTGTTAAGAGGCACAATCTACTCTGTATAAAATAAATAAACTACATAGACATATTGTACAGCACAAGGACTATAGCCAATATTTTACAGTATCTTTAAATGGAGTATAATCTATAAAATATTGAATCACTATGTTGTACACTTGAAACTAATGTAGCATTGTAAATCAGTTATACTTCAGTAATAAATGAACAAATAAATAAAATAAAACATTGTTAACGTGTATTCACCCTTCCCACTAGAGTGTATATTTAGTATACATAATTTTTACATAGTCAACTTAAGCATAAATATATTCAGCAAGCTACAGGGACCACACAGATAGCTCTGTTTGAAACAGAACCTTAAAATAATAATAATAAACATTCTTTAGATGTTTTCTTTGTGCCACACGTTGTCACATTTAGTCTTTCTAGCCTCTGAGCTTCAAGGTAGGTATTATAAGTTTTCTTTACCAAGTGAGGAAATTGAGGCTTTAAGAGATTATTGTGCTATATCACAAGGCTAATAAATGGAGGATCCAAGATTTGAACTTAAATTGAATTTAAAAAATCAATGCTTTTAATTGCTATTTAATGATTCCTCATAGGACATTGGGGAACCCCTTATTCTGGAGGGGCTACACAATCTCCCTCAGGTCCACAAAGCTTCCTGCTTACCAGGGGACATCTGGGTGTACAACCTGTCAAAATAATCACAGATGTTCTTAAGTTCTTTTTTGCAAAATCTGTTTAAAGTCACACTTTAATTTCAGAGCCTTCTCCTTCAACTATCACTAACTCAGTTATGTTTCTTACTCAGCTTCTAAATGCTACTATATGTAGCAAAGGAAAAAATGGATTTTTAGAAAAAATACGATTCCTTTCATATTTCATTTCAGTTGGAATGCTCCCTGCAAATACTGTTGTGGTATCATAGAAAGATATTTTACTTTTGTTCTCAGGTCCTATCATAAAGCTCCTAAAACCCTTGGGATTTCCTGAATAACACGGGTAATAGAATCATCTTTGTTCTAGTGAGGTGATTCTTGGCAGCACCCAGATACCTTCAGGCTGGTCACCATCAAGACCAAACCTTGATTAGAAGTTTGGAACTCTCAACCCCATACCCCAACTCTGGGGAAGAGAGAGGACTGGAGATTGAGTTAATCACCAATGGGCAATGACTTAATCAATCATGCCTACATATTGAAACCTCCATAAAAACATCTACACAATGGGGTTTAGAGAGTTTCTAGGTTGGTGAACACTTGGGGGTGCTGGGAGGGTGGTGTGCCTGGAGAAAGCATGGAATCTCTTCTCCCCTTCCCCCATACCTTACCCTATGTAGCTCTTCTATTTGGCTATTTCTGAGTTGTATTCTTCAAACACGTTGTATTCTTTAAACAATAAACCAGTAAACACAAGCAAGGTGTTTTTCTGAGTTCTGTGAGTTGTTCTAGGAAATTATCAAACCTGAGGGAGAACTGGAAGAACCCCAAATTTGTAGTAAACTGAGCAGAAATGTGGAGAGCCTGGGCAGCCCATCGCGGCTGGCATTTGAGGTGAGGGCAGTCTTGTGGGACTGAGGCATTAACTTGTAGGGTCTGGGTACTTAGTGACAGAATTGAATTGAGTTGTAGGACACCCAGTTGGTGTCAGAGAATTGAAGTGGTGTTGGAAAAGACATCATGTATTTGGTGTCAGAAAAGGAAAAAATACACATTTGGTGTCAGAAGTTTTGTGAGTAAAGAGTCCACCTGTTCACCCAGGAATACTTTTTGTTTTCAGCTTTGTGGGACTCATCATATTGCTGGTTGAGGTACTACAGTCATTAACTAGGTGGAAGGGAAAACACAGCCCTTGTACTAAGATGTGCTCTCCTTGCTGGTATTTCCAATGGTCTCGCTACAGCAGCTTACGGTAAGAGGTGGGTGTTTTACTCTTTCTTGCCCATTCTCTGTTATATAAGGGGGGTACCCAGGTTTTCTGGAGCCTGAAGCTCATACAATTTGATGAGCCCTCTTTAGGAAATGTAATACAAAAACATCTTACAGTTGCACAACAAGAACACACTGGGAAGTCTCCTCCCAGGTCTTAGGAAAAGGCCTGTGTGGAGGAGGAACCAGGAAGCTTAAACTTCAGTAGCTTCATGGTGTAGGCAACCTCAACTTCCCTTGGATAATGCCGATCTTCTGCAGTGATAGAACAAAGAGAACATGGCACAGGCATAACATCTGTTTCAGGACCAGAGAAAACTTGAGAATTCTCCAGAGTACTGGAGGGAGGGGTCGAAGGGAAGGGCGTAGGAAACACCTGGGGAAGGCAACACCCAGACTCTAGCAATGGCCCTGTCATCTAGCAGGTGATTTGATAAATGTTTATTGACTGAATAAATGAGCACAGACGATTTCCTTGACAGGTCTCACTGGTAGATTCATTTGATCTAATGAATCAGTTGATTCATTCTGCATTGGCAAATTATGCAGATTTTAAATTAAATCCTTTTTAAAAACTCCTTATTTCTCTATTTTAAACATAAGGCTAGGACTTTGTGATTACTCTCTATACCTAGGCTGCCAGATTGGTTGTCCTTGCCATTCCAGAACAATAGAGTTCATGATAGAGATGTGCAAATCCATATCCACATATGATCAGAGCATCATGGTACACATAAGGACATGGAGAGCTATGAAGTGCATCTGGCCCAGGAAAAATGCACTCCCAGAAAAAGAGGATTTTGTCCGAGCTTTAAGATGCTGCAGTGTCCAATTTATTCATAATGGTTTTCAAGGCAAAAATCCAGGGATGCGTAAGTATAAAAAAGAGGAGGAATAAAAATAACACTTGCAACTCAACAAGCTCCAGATCATTTTAATCAAAATTATTTCCAGTTACTGTCACTCCTCCCGAGCAGCCAATTCTGCCACAAGGCATCAGGCCAATACAGTCAGGTTCCTGAAAGTTTTCTTCATCAATCCAGGAAATATATAGCGGGCCACTTGTACCATCTGCCACCCAGGTGTCAGTTATTGGAAAGCAGATAGGAACCCGGGAATGTGTGTTGGAATGCCATTTGGAAAAAAAATGAAACGTGCTCTGGGAAAGAGACTGAGAGTGTATTGAGCAAGAGGAAGAAAGAGACTCCACAAAAAGAGCACATAAAAAGCAAAGATATATGTTAAAGCTCTGACAAATCAAAAGAAATTCTTGTATCACCTCTCAGCCAATTTGATATCATTCTTGCTTTTGGCAATCATAAAAAATATAATATTTCCCAGGCATTTTGTTGTGGTTGATATTACATTCTTTGTGCATATAAATATCTCCTTGTAACAATATTTGTGCACCCCTCTTTTTTTATAGTGGGGAATACAGGGGAAGAAATCTTGTTACAGGGCATCCTAATCCTGACTTTATCTCAAGCTGTAATAAAGAAAAATCTTCATTGTAGTTAACCTTCTGAAATAATTATGACCTTTATTTAGAGACTGATTAAAGTCACATAAGTGCAACCTTTACACTGCTGGTATCAGAAATGCTGGCAGCTTTGGTCTTCAGTAATGTGGCCATTTCATCTGCCACAAAACTATACTGTCTTACTTTTCAGTTAGGAATCCTTAATACAGACAATTGAGAAGTTTTCAGGCAAGGCGGACCTGTGATAGAATGGCATCCGGTTACATAGAATGGTCACGGTTTTGTCTGTCTTTGTGTGCTGTTCAGGTATCCATATAACTGACACAGTCATAGGAGTCAGTCATAGTCATTGTATCTTCAGCAATGGAACAGACAAAAGTGTGTGGTTGGTAAAATTTTCCCATAGTATCATGTCGCCTTTTTAGTGCTGCTTCTGCTTTTGTGGGACTCCTCTCCTTCCTCTCCCTACCTGCCTCTTTGCTCCCACACAAATTGCTTATCTGTTGATTTATTTCATGGAAATCTCACTTGGCGTTTGGGAGAGTTCAAAAGGACCTAGGCCATGTTTCTCTAACTTGAGTAATGTGTGGCTCCCTTTAAAGAATTTTTTAAAAATCTCCTGGATTTTGACTATTAAGTGATTTTTACAATAATGTTACTTAAGTATTTATAAACCTAAAGCTAGGTATAAGCTCCATCTGCTTATAGCTGTTATACAAGAATACAATCAAGACAAATTACATATTAAATACAAGGGAAACCACAAAACTACAAAACAAAACAACACAACATGAATTTAATGTGACAGATAAACCTGTTTTGCTAAAATCAAATTGACTCTCATATTGTAAATACTGTCCTCAGTGCTATGGCTCAAGTCGTCTTGAGTTTGGCATGTATATAACAACTATTATAAGCTCTGAGGTGACTATACAGGAATACAGTGGGGGATGTAGGACAGTTATCATTTTGACTTGTGCACACGGGCAGCATCAGGGAAGTCAGATAGGTTTGCCAGCACATCAGAAGGATTCCAAAGATTCTACTATATTTAAAACACTTTTTTTTAAATTTTAAAAATAATCCTGGAATTAAAAAAAAATTTCAATTCAAAGCAACAATTCCATTGGTGGTTACTTTCAACAGGTTTTCCCATCATGAACTATTATTACCATTAAAGAAAAAATTGTTGGTGAGAATTTATCTCCCTTAGTTCACGTTTCTTTTTTACCTAAAAAAAAGAGCTCTACATGTATTAATTATTGAAACAAAATATAACAAATATCAAAACTAAGGCTTGCTATTAAACATCTGCATTTTTTGTAACGCTGTAGTAAATCTTGCTCACTGCATTATTTATTCCAATTTCTTTTTCTTCAAACCTTCAGCAATATTTTCTATGAGTCTTTCTGATATTTTGCTGATAGAAGAACACATTTTAGTTTATTTCCAAGTTGTTTTTTCTTTTTTTTTTTTTTTGCGTTACGCGGGCCTCTCACTGTTGTGGCCTCTCCCGTTGCCGAGCACAGGCTCCGGACACTCAGGCTCAGCAGCCATGGCTCACGGGCCCAGCCGCTCCGCGGCATGTGGGATCTTCCCGGACCAGGGCACAAACCCGTGTCCCCTGCATCGGCAGGCAGACTCTCAACCACTGCACCACCAGAGAAGCCCTCCAAGTTGTTTTTTTATGTATTATTTCATCCATTTTTACTGTATCAGGAAGAACAGGGATTTACCCAATGGTTACATAGCTTTTTGTTTGTTTTTTGTTATTAAGGAGGAAACCTAAAATCAACTTACAAATATTTATAATTAAATTAAAAATTTTTTAACCTTGAAATAATTATAGACACAGGAATTTTCAAAAATAGTCAAGAGAGGTCCCAGGTACCCTTCACTCAGCTTCCTTCAAATGTTCAAACATCTTGTCTAATGCTAATATAACATCAAACATGAAAACCAGGTCATTGGCATTGGTACAATCTACAGGCCTTATTTATTATTAAATTTTAGTGAAACTTTGTAAATACTGGCTTGAGCATAAAATAGCCTCAGGTATTACTGAACAAATAATTAAGGTATGTATCATGATCTAGCTGCTTAGTTTGTGAATGTTTCGGGGCTCATCATGATGCCTTCATAGTATCCATTACCTAATCAACTGAGGGAAAATCTGTGCTTGGGGCAAGGCTCTTTATTTATAATAATGGATATAAATCATGTTGCAAATGTTGTTCTTGATGATTTATGTTTCTAGGCTGACACTATGTGTAATTTGATTACGCTGCTTTTTTAAAAGTTTGATATGTGGCTGACAGTTTTCCTAGAATTAGAAAGTGTATCTGTTCTTTCCCTTTATTGATTTATATTAGTGCATATAGTAATGTATTATCTTTAACCTAGTTTCCTTTTTGGTCACTTTTGATTTGAGGATTTAATTGAAACTAGATATTTATGCAGTAAATCTACTTGACTAGCAACATGTAAGCTACATAAATTGCTTCATATAAAAGGGTGATTGAGAGTCCTATTTCTCTCCTCTCCCTTTATGTTAAGGAACTCTCTTCACTCAAGATTACCTCATGTATTTTATATGACACCTGACCCATGACCTTCTTGTAAATAGATTTTAAAAAAATAGGACTTGAAGTTTAAACACTCAATGGATCATCTTATGTCCCTATTGGAGGTTATGAACTCCACTTAAAAGCACTGACCCACAAGATAACAAAGCCCTCACTGTTTCTTTCTTCCTTTCTAGTGTCATTACTTTGTGTTTATAGCTCATAATAGCAGACTACTGTTAACTGATAAGAAACATCTTATCCCTTTGTAAAATACTTTTCACTTCATCTGGAGTTCTCTTCCTTCCTTTACTGATCTGGAAAACTATTCTTTCTTTGAAAGTCCAGCTCAGATGTCCCTTCTTCCAAAAAGCTTTCCCTTTTCCTTTCTCTGTATTACATGTTTGTTCCATGTAAATCCACTGGCGTACTTATCTCCCCAGGCTGTACTTTGTTTCATTACGTCCCTTCTCAGTAGAGGGTAGAAGCTCTGTCTTATTCTTCTCCCTCAGTGTTTGGCATCTTGGATCCCACTGATTTTAGACGTATCTTTTCCCATGATGCAATGGCTTGCCTTTATAGAATCTTGACCACTTGAACCACATGGAACCCACCAGAAAAAGCACAATGATGGTGTGGAATAGAGTATTTGCCATTAAAATTTTTAACCATGAGGATTTTCAAAACTAATACAACTGGAGAAAAGGATTAACCTGTAAAAGAAACAACAAATTTCTCTTTGATAGCTTCAGTTATATTACTATTATGAAAGAATTCTGAGGATAATAAGTATAATTTTCCCATAACATTCAGGATTATTGTCTCCATTGTGCATTAAATGGTCTATTATTTCCTTACTCGTAAAGGTACAATGAATATCTCTGAGGCATTTCATGACCCTGCCTCCACAAGCCCCCAGAGACCTTAAGCTGCACTGTAGCCTCCAGGACTGCAGAGTATGTTATATGGCGGAGGGTAAGGGAGGTGTCTAATATTAGACTTTAAAAACTAGACTTTATGCTGTCATATCCTTTGGGAAATGAACCACAGGGTATACATTTCTCATTTCTTTTCTCTCAGGAGGGTGCCAAACTCTTGCTTAGGCACAAGGGAGAGAAGGTGCTTTGGGCTATTTTTTCTTTTCCTCTGACATTTGTTTTATAAAGGAACTATTACTGAACTCCAGCTAAAATTCCCCCATTGCATATACCTGAGCGTGTAATATCCATTTGTTTTAACCTTCCTCAAATGCCAAATCATTTGTCAAGTTTTATGCTTAATTGTTACATTTTTACTGCTTCTGATTTATAGTGTTTGTCTCTGGTGCTCACAGTAAAGATATCTCAGACATCTCAGTGACCAAAAGAGTATAGTCAGAGGTAGTAGGGAGTTAGGGGAAGAGGGAAAGGCATAACCTAGCTCACTAGATACTTGGGGAGTTAGGTAGATGAAGCCTTGATTTGTTTGTCCTCAGGTACATAATCTGTCCCAGACTGGGAGGAAAAAAACGGGGAGATAAAACAGGGAAGACAGTAGTTTTTTTCTTAAGAGCTGGTTGTTGAAAATTTTCCAGCTTACCATTGGGAATAGATTTAATATGACAAAAATGTATCCAGCATCCAAGCAGTCTATAAGAAAGACTGTCTCCAATGCTATTGTACCTACTGTATATACTATTACTTATTACCAGCAAAAAGGTTGTGCCTTTTCCACACTTAGTTCCAGCATCTGCCAGGGTCCTGGCAGAGAAAAATAACTCACTCAAAAAGGGCATTTTGATCATGGTTTAGGGCAAGATGAAGAGAATCTAAAAAGTGTTGAGAATCCTTACTATTTTTTAGCCTGAAGAAGATAGGGAAGGGAGTCATGATCAGAAGTGGGAGACAAAGCAGCTGTGTAAAAGGCGGGCACTTAACAGGACCTGTGATCTGTGGAGGAGGGATGCCATCAGCAGCTAGGAGAAAATTTTGATGTCACTTTTCTCCCTTTGTCAAGGAGGGATGCAATCCGGAGCTAGGAGAATACTCTGATGTCACTTTTCTCCCTTTGTCAATCTGCTCATTCTTCCCATTATCCAAACCCAACTGTTAAGTCGGGGGCAATGGAGCCCATTGATGTAGTTCGTACAGGTCAGACTCGTTGGGCATAAAGCAGGGTGGAGTGACTTAGCGGGCATAAATGGAGGATATCCAACACAGAACCCACAGATGTTGGTTTTCTGTGTCTTTTTCTGGTGTGCATGTGTGTGTGTGTGTACAGAACGTAAGATATCAGGTCTTAGAGATTCATTCCAAAGAGGCAACTAGCAATAAGCTGTAGGTTGCCCCAGCAAGGCCCTAACCAAACAATGGTACTAGGGCTGCTCTGGGTCCAAGCTCTCAAGTCACCATTTTTGCTGTTTCTTGTGATTCAGCAGGGTAAGTGGCTAACTGGGTAAAGTGAACACTAGATATGAATGTTTTCTTCTTCAAGGAACCTTCCCTCGTAAGTGGTTGATGGAAGAACTGGTGCATTTTCCCAAGTGGGCTCTTCTGTGCCTACTGTCCATTTCATAGAGGCCTCTGCCAGTGGTGTGCTGGAGCCAGTTCATACCGACTCACAAGAACCAATTGCATCACTTCCCAATTTCAGTTCAGTGACATCACATTTGCAGCCTGAAATTTGTCCTGGCGTGAAAATTTATACCACGGAAATCAGAAAGAAACTCTATAAATCATTTTATTTGCTTCCCCCAGAGAGTTTGTTTCTAAACATTGAGCAGCACACTGCTTATGCATGTGGAAATTCTCTGAATAAATTACTAAGGAGAGTTCTAGGAAACAGAGCTTTCTGCTAGGTCTTAGATGTGAGAATCTACCCTTCTTGTTTTATTATTTTTCTCTTAAAATATTTACTGTTTACTTAAAATTTCCCAATTTTTGAATTCTCCTTTCTCTAACCACAGAAATGCTAGTCCATCAAGGTGTCAGGGAATTTATAGCTTGCATATATTAGCTTGTAAAAAGTCCTGAATCAGTCTACATATGCCCTTTTTTGTATCACTTTGGCTTGGTTACATCTTCATGATTGTTTACCTATTTTATTGCATATATATCAACCCAGATGAGTTACTCCATGTCAATCAGGATGGGGATTTTTTGGTTTGTTATTGCTACGTCCTCCTGTGAATGTGTCAGCTATTTCCATTCAGTCAAAATGAGGGACTGTGATATATAGGACACCACTGGATTCTGAGGGGCACTGAGAGAGAACTGGGGGGGTGGCAGGGTTTAGGAAGACATTTGTATTGAAAACCTTCCTTCTTGAATAATTGTTGTTTTTAGGTAGGGGAGTTATCTCTATAGTGTCATGGATATTCGTATTATTTTCAGATGTGGAATCAGTGATGGAAGGGCATTAGAGGTGAGACTTGCTTCAGAGAGCTTATTAACACTGATCAAATCCAAAATTTATTTCTTCTGTTTGCCCTTCCAGATCCCTTCTCCTCTCTTTTCTGCACTGCTCTGAGCCCTGGGAGACAGACCACTGTGGATTGTATACTGAGACTCCCTTGCCTTCTACTTTCCTGCTGGCTTTACTCAATGGGAGGCACCAACAGATCAGAGGAAGAAGAGATAAATCAGTTTAGCCATGACTGCTTCTCTGCCAATATCTATGGTTCTCCCAAATTCTTATAATACCCTCTCTTCCCCACCATCCCTGTCTTTTCATGTTGGAAGTGGTAACAGCTCCACTCTGTTAGAAGTGTAACAGACCCTGGGTGCATCACCAAACCCTGTTGGCTCCCTTAACCTATACTCACCCTCTTGTTAAAACAAAAAAACAAAAAACAAAAAAAACCCCTTTACTTAACACTTTTCAGTTACCTCATTTCATTGGACCATCTATCTCCTACCAAGGTCCTAATACGTTGTTATAATTGTTTTAAGTATAGCTTTTAAAGTGAAGAGAAAATGGGGAGAGACGTTTTCATTGCTGGTGGAGCTTTTTTGCACACCCAGCCCCAAGCCAAATTGCTGCACTCTGTCGACTTCCATTTGGCCTCACCAAGTTATTCTGATTTCTCATTTTCCAGTTTTTTTTTTTTTTTTTTTTTGTCAGTAGTTGAGCACTTTTACTAAGATTTTATCAAATTTTTTTTTTCCTTTTTTTTTTTTTTTTTTTTTTATGGAGCAAAAGGCATTTGGCTCATGGCTTTCTTTCTCTTCCTATTGCATCCTAACGTCATGCCTATCCACTTCTCTGGTGCCCTTAAATACAACAGCTACTCCTCATGCCCCATTAAGTGTAGCAATTTCTTCTAGTTCAGGGGTATTTCTAGAGTTACACGTAATCGTATGAGTGTACTAGATTTATTAAAGCATTTGGAAATATCACTAGGGCTGTAAATGTCTCTAGCATTTCCAGAGTATGGAAAGTCTACCAGCAAATCTGGCAGAGAACAGTCTATTACCAATCCAAACACCAGCACTTCACATCTGTTATGCTTAAAAATTTTAAACTAATGTATTCATTCCAGAAACAGCAGAACAAAAAGATACCCAGCTAGGACATCTATTTTCATATCAATATTTAAAATGTTTTCAGTATTCACCATTTCATACTCATTAACTCTCCTGTGACTTTTTGCTTTCAGGAGATCCATCAATTACAAACCAAAGTGAACAACTAAAAGGACATGTAAAAATGCAATACACATTGTCAGGCAGGGAGTCCAAAGCTATCCAGAGAATGCAATTAGCAAATTTTCTCCAAATTCATGCAAATGAAAAAATTGTATCACCACCTTCAAAATCCATATTTATTATTACTCCAAAGAGAGTCAATCAGGATCTAATTTTACAGTCTAGCCCTCAAAAGAAAGTATTTTATAAAGTGATAATCATGAATAGAAAATTCACACTAAAAAACAAAATGTATAAAACAAATAAACGTATTAGAAATGAACCTTACTAATGAAATTACAGAAAATAAAACAATGAGTTTTCTTGTCTTTCAAATTTAGAAAGTATTTTTTAAAATAACATTGATGAGTGTTATGGGAAAATAATAATGTATTTTGGAAGACATACTATCTGGGTTTAAGTCCCTGTTTCATTTCTAACTGAGTAACTTTGGACATTTGACTTAATCTGTTTGTGCCACAGTTTTTTAATCTCTAAAATGGGGTTCATTATAACATATGTTACAGTAAAATAGAACAGGTCCTGCCGCATGGTAAGGGCTTAGTAATTACCAGCAATCATTATTACAGCTATGATGAATGATGATGGCCTATAGTGAGAAGGGCAGTGAATTGGGTGTTGAACACTTGTTTACACTATAATGAGAGTGTAAACTGGCATAAACTTTCTGGAGGGAAGTTTACCTGTATGCATATACAGTTTTGAAAATATCAGTTTTCTTTAATACAGTAAAAACCATTTCTAAGCATTTATCATAAGCATCACAGAGACAATGATTTCTTTCCAAGGATGTTCATTTTAGCATTATTTATAGATAAACGTTAGAAATAACATCTAAAAATGGCAATATAAAAATTATATAATAAATAATATTTCTGAATATTATTTAATGTCTTAGAAAATATATAATATGTGAAAAAGCAGAATATTAAATGTTCATGTGTTTGGACTCTAATACTTGTTTTAAAATGTAAATTTTATAAATTGTATATATGTACAAAATTATATATATTGAAAATTTCATATATATATGAAAACCTGAAAAGAAATTAATCAATGTCTTGATTTCACAGGGCATTATTGCAGGTGATTTTTGTTGACCTCTTTATATATTTTATATATTTGCGTTTTCTGAGATTTTTATTATTTTTATTTTATTTTAAACTAATTTTATTAATCAGTTTCAGAATTAGGACAAAAATCTGATAAAAGTCTCCTTAAGAGCTTTATATATAATTAACAGACGTTCAAGCTAGAGCAGTCCTGTAGTCTCTTACTCATCTTTCTTTTCCTGACAATTGCTTGTTCAATTAGATGCATTTACAACTTCATGCACAATTGATAACATTTTGTCATAAATGTGACGACAATTACCTGGTCAGCAACCTTGACACCAGTTTAGTGGCCAAACGTAAGTGTAACTCATCTCCACTTCAAAATACATAATAACTAACATTTACTTATAAGTTATTGAGAATATACTATATGCCAGACATCGTTAAATATTTTGCATACATTATTGACTTCCATTTTTACAATCATCCTGTGAATTAGGTATAATATTTTCTATTTTATAGAAAAGGGATTTGAGGCCTCTGGAGATTAACTTGTCCACAGGTACCCAAATTCCAATACTGGAATTTGATGCCCAACTAATCTGACTCAGAGACTAAGCTTTAACCCCTGTGTATGCTACCTCTCAACAAATGCCTTGTGCATACCTGGCTTCTTTTCTTTGCTCTCATTATTGGGAAGAAGAAAAAAACTATTCCAAAGTATAATCTAAGATTTACTGATGTCTGAAAGTTAGTATAAAATAACCTGGAATTTAACAACTGTGGCTAATACATAAACTAGACAACCATGCTAAACTGGAGATTAGTTGTAGACATTTTGCTAAAGACCGTACATTTACCAAAAAATAAAACTAAAAGAGAATAATCAAATATAGGAAATGTATGGCAAACCTTAGTAGTATTTTTTTATAAGAAAAAAAACTTAAACAACAACAAAAAAACTGTGTTTCATATGAGGATTCTTTTCTTAACAATGGAAATGTTTCTTAGTTTTGGGTTTGGTTTTTGTCTTTACAGTGATAATTTGCTGCAATTGGCCATCCAAAGGGAGTAAGGGTTAGACACCATTTCCTCATTTGTATAACGAAAGGGTATTTTATAATCTCAAACAGGCCTTAATTTTATCAGTCTATGATTCTGGTAGTACTAGAACACCATAGCTATACAGTAAATATTTAAAGAGTGAACACATATCTTTCAGTTATTTCTTAATCCTATGTATTCTTCAAGGCCTAGCTGAAGCCTCACCTCCATGAAGTCTCCTTTGATTACTCAAACTGCCTGAACTCATAAATAGTACAGTAATTACATGTTATCTTTAAACATTTCTTAATAATTTCACATATGGACATCATTTTAAAATAAGTTGTAAGTCAATTTGACAGAGACAGGTTTTCAGCCCATAATTTCATATATTCCTTGGGTTCTGCCGCAGTGTTGGTCTCACAGTTGATGCTTAGCCAATTCTTGCTGAATGCAGAGTAAATTTGAATCTGCAACTAGATTCAGAATTTCTTATGTCAGGATATTTCTTTTATCAAAGTGAGGTTCCTCAGATTTCAGTCCAGGTCTTCTCCATACCTGCTGTTATTTGATCATCATCATCATCACAGTCATCATCATCTTCATAATCAAGAGCATTTATTTGGTCCTTCTGGAATGAATGGCAGCAGCCCATGTTCCATCTTCAGGTGAGATGGGAAACAGCTGGTTACTATTCTCTACATAATAACCTTTTATATGTTTAAGGACTGTTTCCAGAGTCTAAGATCATTAGCTTTAAAGCGCTTTGAGGGCTTCCCTGGTGGCGCAGTGGTTAAAAATCCACCTGCCAATGCAGGGGACACCGGTTCAAGCCCAGCCCTGGTCCGGGAAGATCCCACATGCTGCAGAGCAACTAAGCCCATGTGCCACAACTACTGAGCCCGCGTGCCACAACTACTGAATCCCACGTGCCTAGAGCCCATGCTCTGCAACAAGAGAAGCCACCGCAAGGAGAGGCCCGCCCACTGCAAAGAAGAGTAGCCCCCGCTCACCGGAACTAAAGAAAGCCGGCGCACAGCAATGATGACCCAACGCAGCCAAAAATAAATAAATTTATTTAAAAAAAAAAAAGAGCCTTGAATGTTGGACAAGGTCAACTGATGCAAAAGAGGGAATGAGAGGAATGACTGAGAACATGTTATGGGGAGAGGAGGGATTGTGTGTTACCAACATGCTACACACCTCTCCACCAAGTGTAATGCAGCAAGCAAGGGCAGGAGAAGATGAGCCGTCAGTCTCTTGGTGCACATCATTTGTCATGGGTCCTCTTCTGTCTGCAGAGGCAGGGACACCCCTGTTAGAATGCAGAGCTTGTCACTGGACCAAGAGTATCTATGCACACTGAGTGCACTTTTGTTCTTGCCAGTTAATGTAGCTAAGAATGGTTGTACTTCAGGACTGCGATTTCGCCAATGCTTTTGACAGCTGAAATTAAAATCAAATTCCTGAATATATACTTAAAGAAAATAGATGATTTTCCTCATTCTCCAAAGGGGTAGGGGATAGATTTAGAGCAGTCTTTTGGCAGTCATTGTTTACATTTAAAAATACCTAAAATTGACAGTATAACCCGGGCACAGGACCAAGTTTTGACAAATTAGACAAAGAATTAGAGACCACCTTGAAAAACAGGCATGGGATTTCCACACTGAGCTGCATACTTCTAGGAGTAATCATTTTGTGTCACCACTCACATATCTATTCACAAAGAGGTAGTTGTTTCTGGAAGATGGCAGCAAAAAGCAAAGGCCAGCTTGAATAAAAATCCAAATTTGGTCACCATCATCCTCTAAATAGAAAGGAAACCACATAACTTCAGCTTTGAAAATTGCCTCTCCTTTCTTAGTTTCTTTGGCCAAAGTCTGAGCTACATATTTCTTAACTGCATTTCATGTTTACTTCTTTCTACGTCTCCTTTTCATTTGATTCAAGAACATATATCTCTCTATGTATGAAGTCTTACTCGTTTTTTGGTTTTTAGCCAAGGGAATTTAATTAAATTAATCTGGAAGATGGAAAGCTGAGGTCCATAAGGGCAGTAATAAATACTAAAAATATTGATAATAAGAAGGATGTAAAAATATTCTGATTTGGAGGTAGAGGGATTTAATTATACTTGGAGGGTCTTATTAATTAATTAATTCTTGGTTGTCATTCCTCTTTTTTTTTCTAATTCCCTTTGCTCAGGTACTGAAAAATATTCTTTGGCCAGAATGCTGAAGCTGAAGCAGACAGACAGATTTTTCCATCTCCTATTACTTTCTTTAGTCATTGCTCCTTCAGTAGGAATTGGTGTCAGCAGGCAGTGTTCATGAGCAGCAGATTTCCTGGGACAGTTCCAGTTTCAAAGAGGTTCTGTTGTCTTTCATAAACATATAAATGCAATTTACAGCATGTAATCTGATTCAGGGATTGGAAAAATAAGGTCCCTCTTCATGGTATTAGTCAATTGATTAATCAATATGTATATTTGTATATATGTATGTTATATGTTGGTGTTTAAAAAAACTATATATTGTATGTATGTATATATACATGTATATGTGTATATATATACAGGTATACATACATACAGCTGATTCTCATTCTCATTAGTTTTGTTCTGTGAAGCTGTTGCAAACACTGAATTAGCAAACACTGTATCATTGCTCCTAGGGGAAATGCACAGGTTTCTGAAAGCCTCCAATCACAACATTCTTGTCAATTGATCAATACATAGCCTTGTTTCATGCATATTTCTGTTTAAAGATGCCTTTTTAATATAAATTGCTGAATCATTAACACTGAACTCAAGACCCACAGCACTGTAATTCATGCTTCAGTGAAGCTTATCTAACACATATTTTCTTTGTAAGTCACATCACAGCCTTCTTGCACTTAGAACACTAGACAGCTCTTGAGCACTACCCTTGGGGGTTATTTTAAACTGTGAAATCAACAAAAAGCACAAAAATTCAAAAAAGGTAGCACTTAATGGACCATGAAACAGACACTGGTTTACAGTACGGGAGCTGAAACAAGAAGGAAGAGTATCGTCTTCTTTGACTTTAGCTGGGATTGTACGTCAGGTAATTCAAATTTTTCTTCACTCTGTGCATGTCTGCAAATAACCATGAAACTGCTCAAGTGTTGACTTTATGGTTAAAAATAAATTTTAGCAATTAGCCAAAATTTACAATACAGAATCCACAAATATGAGGATCATTTGTATACGTGTGTGTGTGGTGTGTGAATGTGTATGCATATGTATGCTTGTCTCATCTAAATTAATTGCAGAGGAGCAATCTGCAAAAATACTTTAACAAATTTACAAATCTAAAAGCCTAAATTGGCAATACTAGTAATTTCCTGGGCCATCCTAAGATAAGGGGAGATTCAGCCTGACCACTCACCTTCTATGTCTCTATTTACCACTGCTGAGTAAAGACACTGATCCTCAGAATCATGGCACTGAGACCTTTAGTTCTTAACAAGACGGAGTTGTAATCCTTCCACATGATTTCTTTGCCCACTCATTAACATTGTGTTCTAGCCTTGATATTCCCACAAAAAGAGAGATTTGGTATTCTCCACATACCCGACCTGTCTCTCTTCTGTGTTTTCTTCACATTTAATACAACTGTCTCCACCATATTACAAGCTGGAGAAGCACCACTGTTATATACACAGCATTGCTTATTACTTGTGAACTTCCATTTTAAAAAAGGAAAGTACATTGAAGCTAAAGGCCAGTCAAGTATGACTACCACCAACAGATGGTGTTAATGTTTACTTATATAGCACTTTGTTCTAACCAAGAAGTTGAATCTGAGGAGAGATTTTCAGAACCTAATATGTATGCCAGTAGAGCAGCTTCTATATTTGTGTGTGTCCATCTCCTCCACTTGGTGGTTATTTTGAGGGCAACAGTGGCATTTTACTAATTTTTGTAGCCTTCATGTGTATCACTGTATCTGATACTGTATAGATAGCTCTCAATAAGATATAATTTGTATTAACTAGAGTAAGTATTATCATTGATTGCAAGAAACTTACATTTCAGTAATGTGAAGAAAAAAGAGAATATATTGAAATATTAAGAGTTATAATGGAGAGGAAGAATTATTGGTGAGTTTTATTTTCTTCTTTATGTTTGTATATCGTCTAATTTTCTTACAATAAACATGGTATTATGGCTCAGTAAGATGGTAAAAAATTTTCTGAATCAAAAAACAGAAAGCAGAAATATTTATTTTTGCAAAATTCACAGTAATGTCCCCTCTTTCATCAGATATGGGCATGTAGAGCAAGAGCATTATAGACAGAAGATGCAGCGTTTGCAAAATCTTTGCTTGTGTAAGGAATTGGAAGGAAGAAAATGTGGCAAGAATATGAGGACGAGAAGGGGAGAGACAATCTAGTGCCTATCATATCACGCTGTGTCTACCACTCTGTTGGCTGCTAAGTGGATTGGATATCAGAGTAAGGATTGGCGAGAGAGAAGAGAGGGTCAAGAGTGTCTCTTTAGCTTTGGCTTGTAAAATTGGATGAATGGGGGTGCTGCACTAGGCGCTCCTGAAATGTTTGTTTAGGAATGTCTTACATTCAGTCCTGATATGTTGAGTTTAATCTGTCTTCAAATAGAAATGTAAAATAAGCAACTGCATGTTAATAATAATGATAATAATAAAAATAATAAATGACAAGTAACACTTATGTAGCCCTTATTTTTTGCTGGTCATTATTGTAAGAGCTACGTATTCATTTAATTCTTCCAACAAACCCAGGAGATTTGTTTATTATTAGCTTCTTTTTACAGATGAGGCACAAAGAAGTGTGTGTGTGTGTGTGTGTGTGTGTGTGTGTGTGTGTGTGTGTGCATTTACATGGCGTTCAGTGGCAAGATGGTGGGGAATTGAGCGAGCAGAGGATCAGAGTATTGAGCAGGATTGCTAAACAGCTTTGATGGCTCCCTTGTGGCTAGTGAACTCAAATTTATAATACCAGTAGGCGATTTATAATAATACCAATAATACCACTTGGCTACTGGAGTGAAGACAGGGAAAAAGCAGAGAGTAGGCAGCATAAGGCTTGAGGTTTTGCTCACGAGGTGTGATGAAAAGACAGAAGAGCAAAGGAGTTTAATGTTACTGAAATACAGTGTGATAAGAAAATGGAAAAAAGATGGAGCTGATGATTGGCAGAAACTGAGGAGTCAATGGATTTCCTTTTAGCCAATCTGGAGCCCCCACAGAATCCTTAAAGATCTGGAAATATGATCTCTTTATGTGATGTAAGCTTATGATCTGCCTTAGCTTAATCTCATAAAAATACTATCAACTTGCTTGAACTCCAGAAAATCATGCTTGTTCTCAACCACTAAATCCTGACCCAGTTGTTTCTCTTTAGGTGCCAAGGAGCTCAATGATGTCTAATCCCCAGAGGTTTGTGCTTTGTAAGCCCAATAAATCTTAACCCCATAAATCTATTCACAATTAAGATATGTTCTCATATTTATTAGCCTTTCACTTTAATTGAAGGTTTATTCCTCTCTGTGTATTTTTAGAAAAGTGGAAGTCAAAACTATAAATCTAAACATTAAATAATGAGCCTTTTCTTTAGGCTCATATGTTGGCAAGATTATTGCTGAGGTAGCTTAAATAATTAATGATTACTATTAACAAATAGCTCTGGGCAACACAATCTTAGAGAACACCTCTGTATTTTCAGGATCAATGGCCCATCACTAGTGAGATATCTAGAAAAATGTTTGGGTTTAGGTGGGGAGAGAGATAAACTGGAACCCTCAAGCTGAATGGCACTGAAAAGAAAAATGTTATCACAATTTTATGATGGTCCTATTCTTTGGATTTTCCTAGGCTCACCAAATCAATGTGAGGAAGAACGTCCCTAGCTTGCACTACTGGGTAATCAAAATTATTTGCTTGCACATTTTTGAAACCGTAAATGATTCTGACCTTTGCTAAAGTATGATGCGTAGAAAGGAAAACTGTCCCTTTAAAACTTGCCTCTTGATGTTAATAAATTAGAGACTTCTCACAGCTCCATGCCAGACTCCATTTGTTGTAATGTTGAATTGAAGTTTCCAGGTGAAATGAACAGTTGCCAAGCTAGCCTTTCAAGAGCTGCCTTTGGGAACATGATACTTTATTATCCATGTTGTGCCATTCTACGCTGAGTAGCAGTTAAAATTATGAGAGGTCTGACTAAGTGATCTGTTTCAAGGTTATTTTCTCCTTCGCCAGTAGAGTAACTTCAGGCTGTTCCATCCATTTGTTCTTCCTCAGGGCCAGCCAGTTGACTGAAACTAAAGTCTCTCACCTGTTTTTTAGTAAATTTGTAAACTGAATTCAGTCTCTAGTAGGTTTATCTAAAACCAAGCTTTTGGCTTTCCCGGAAACATGTCTTCTTTCACTAGTTAAGAATCTTTTCCACTTGTTTTTGAGTTTAAAAGTTTGTCAGTTTCCTGTAGCCAGTGATCAAGCCAGTTAGTATGTTTTTATTTTGTTTTGTTTTGTTTTAACCCCTCCAGACCCCAGATCTGATTGATTACAGAACTAATTTTACCATTATTCAGAAGTCCAGTTCTATTTCTTTCTGGCAGAACATAATTACCTCTTAAAAGCTTAAGGAAAGATGGGATAATCTTCAAAATTTGGCTTGTTCATCAAATCAAATGGCTTTTATTAAGCAACAGTTTGAGTTGAGTACACATGAATCAAAACCATATATTTTTTTTTTTTTTTTTCTTGCGTTATGCGGGCCTCTCACTGTTGTGGCCTCTCCCATTTGAGGAGCACAGGCTCCGGACGCCCAGGCTCAGCGGCCATGGCTCACGGGCCCAGCCGCTCCGCGGCATGTGGGATCCTCCCGAAACGGGGCACGAACCCGCGTCTCCTGCATCGGCAGGCGGACTCTCAAGCACTGCGCCACCAGGGAAGCCCCAAAACCATATTTTAAATAATAATGGAAAACGCCTTTGGAAAACCATATATTGGGCCTTTCCAAAAGCAAAACAATTGAAAATTTGTTGTGGTGTTTGGCAAAATTAAGGACATGTATGAGTTTGGGGGAAGAAATGCAAAGAAGCCAGTTTTCTGGGAAGAAGACTTTGAGTTATCTCTTGTAAAGACATAGGATAACTGTAAATATCTTTTCTTATCTCCAGGACTAGTGACAGAGGTTATGGAAACTCTCCTCTTACATATAGAAGAACTCTATTAATTAACTTGAGGTGCAACTGGTTTTTTAAAATAAGTTTCCTACAATGTAATGCAAGACTGGAGGGAATGGAATAATACTAGTATTCTAGAGACTATGACAGGCACTGAAAGGGGCTAATTTGTGTCGGGGCCTCATTCAATACTCCCAGACACTATTTAAAATCCTATGTTCATCCATGTAGCTAGAAATGGGTATTTCCCCTTGCCTTCTCATAGCTTGTAGACTGTACACTGGAAGAGCCCTTATATGTCCTCTATTGTGATTGTAATTTGATCTCAGAGTATAGGTCAGTTTCTCAAAAGGGTCTTTTTCTGACTTTCTCCATCAAAATTATGTCTCCCTCTCCACTAGTTGCTTTCTCATAGAACCTGTTTATTTTCATTTCTAATCTTTATTACGACTGGTAATTTAACACTTATTTGTAATACTTGTCTAATGTCTACCATCGCATTAAACTCTTAGCTGTGACTGTGTTGTACCCCTCGTATGCCTAGACTAATACCCTCACAGCCTCACCCCTGATTTCAGCCACTTATCTCATGATGATGAGTTTCTTGCCTCTGGAGGTCTTTCATTTTACCCCTTGACCTTCTCTTATGCTGCAGTCTTTATGGGACCCACTCATCAAGCAGGTGTCTGCAATCTGGAGTACAGGGAGCAAATGTCCTCAGGGACAACTTTCATCCAACAAGGTCCAGAGCCGATGGAGAAATGCTTTGGTATATTCTCAGGCTGGCAATGCTGAACTACTGGACTCACTCACGTATAGAGTGCCAGACTTACAACTGGCTCTACTAAATGCTATATAATTGTGAATGTAGACCATTTGCCCATGTGTGTTGACCAAAGTGTTCACATGCACACTGGAAAGGTCTGATTTTCTTCTTAAATGTAATTAATATAGGTCCCTGTTTTTGTAGAAATTGTTGTATTGTTGAATTTTGAGTCCTCAGAGTGTCTCAAAATGGTTTAGTTTGCACTGCACCTAGCGTTCTTTGGCCCTTTCTCAATTGATCAGCTGATCTCACCCTCATATTGCCTTTTACTGGACTCTGTTTCCAGATTCATGCTCAGAATTCTCCTTTTCTGACAATATCTGAGCTAGTTCTTGCTCCTCAGTCCCTGGTGGAGTCATGGAGACCCAGGAATATCCCCTTTGTTCTGGAGCTTGGTTCATTCACCACCTCTTCCCACTGGGTTCTGACAAAAACATCCATCTTCCGTGCTCCTCTGTTTCATAATCTTCTTTCAAAGAATCTTCATTTTTTTCTCAAAATTTCACAGGAAGCCAGCATCTAGGTTTACACATACCCTCCCCCCCTAATAAACTGTTGTCTCCAGAGCTTGCGAATTCAATCCAGCTGCCTTGAAATTAGTATTTCTATCCCAGGACCAAAATTGTTTAGAGATTTTCAAAACCAATTCTACCTTTGAATTATGACCTGAAGCAGAAGAGTAATCAATGTGCCTGGCTTTAGAACCTAAGGGTCACTTGCTGCAGACAGGCAGCTCAGAGTTCTAAGGAAAACAAATGCCCCTCTCGTGGTCCCAGGAGGAGAGCTCAGCACAGTAGACCTAATGGGAAGCTGTTTGAATTTGAAGTTCAAATCCAAAGCTTCCACGTCAAGCTTAGCAGAAAAAAACTATTCACCAGGTCAGGTACGTTATAATAAGGCTGGAAGATTACAAGTTAGTTTTTCAGGAAGTTGAATACTTTTTCCCTGTCAGGCATGAAATGATTAGTAAACTATCCAATCCCTATTTGAAATATAGGAGGGTGGGAAATTCCATGTAAAATGTAATGAAGTGGGTATCATTCTTACTTTATTGATGAGGAATCTGAGGCACTAAAGGATTAAATACCTCGCTCAAAGTCAGAAAGTTAAAAGCTGGTAGAGATGGGATTCAACCCAAAGATTATTTAATTTCAAAAGCCTCACTTTTGCTATAATAGCACGCAGCGTCCGAGCCAAAATAAGCTAAAAACAAAAAAGATTTTGTTCAAATGTATAACTACTTGAAAAGTAATATTTTACTTATAAGGAATATCGCATATTTTCCTGGCTGTCAAGTTAATGTCATATAAGAAAGCAAAAAATATTACCCACATTGGAACAGCTTATATTTTTCTTTACATCACACACCTAAAAAGTATAGCACAGACATCTAAAAGTGGAAGATGGGGAACAAAGTATCATTTACTATAATTTTTATTTCTTTAGTTGTGATTCTTCTCTATTATCTTGGTGGCAAAGTTTTACATTCAATTCCTAAACCCCAAAAGTGTAATGTGGGATTGTGCTGAGGTGAGTAGATGTGGTCACTGAAATGTGTTAAGTCCTGTTCTCTGGTTTTGAAACCGAGTGCGGCCCTGTGGGGCTCCCGGGCATGGAGGCCTTTTTTTGTCCCCTGTTTCTTGCAGGCAAGACTCCAGCCTCCATGACCTTCCCTGAGTTCCAAAGGGCAGATTCAAACAGTTGCTAATCAAGGGAGGAGTAGCCAAAAAAACACCTGAGGCCAGATTAAAGGGAGCAGAGAAGTTCATCAAGATTAGGAGATCACCTGAGATGAGATTAAGGGTGTGCACTGGCCTCCCCCAACACCACCCTAGATCTATTGCTTAAAACCCCTCATATAATCCTCCCGGGTTGGGACACACAATTTTAGAGGGCAGGAGCCCACTGTGTTCCCCTTTGCTGGGCAAAGCAATAGAGCTATTCTTTTCTGCTTCACCCAAAACTGTCTCCGAGGTTCAACTCGGCAGCAGTGTACAGAGGCTGAGATTTTGACATCAATTTCCTCATATAAGAGAAGCAATTTCTACTGCTAATGAAAAAGCATGGAATGCAGATGGTAACCAGAGGCATTTTTATTTCTATTTCCCATTCTCCCTTTAAAATTTTATTTAAAGGGTTATATGCCTCCCCTGCCCCTCAATGAAAACTTGGGCAGGCTCATTACTTTTCTGTTCCCATTCAGATTGAAAATGAACAAACAAAATACTCATTTTGTCATAAAAATTCATAATTCAGAAATTCAATAAAATTAATATCCATTTCCACATAAGAGTTAAAATTCTAAATTTGACTTAGTGGTAAATCTCTGATTTAATCTACTTTGGTCAGGGGGTGGATGGTTGGGGAAATGGATGAAGGTGATCAAAAGGTACAAACTTCCAGTTATAAGATAAATAAGTTCTGGGGATGAAATGTTTAGCATGGTGACTGTAGTTAACAAAATTGTATTATATATTTGAAAGTTGCTAATATATAGTAGATTTAAAACATTCTCATCGCAAGAAAAAAAGTTACAACTATGTGAAGTGATGGATGTTAACTAAGCTTAGTGTGGTAATCATTTTACAATATATACATGTATTGAATTATGTTGTATACCTTAAACTAATACAATGTTATATGTCAGTTTTATCTAAAAAACCTGGGGAAAAAATACGGTTTAGTTAAAAAAAATCACAGCATTATGGGTGGGGTATGTGTTGTGGAAATAGAGACCATCCCCCCCCCCCCAAAAAAAATATCTCTGATTTAATCTACTTCACGCAGAAAGCCTACATGGGGAGGGGTGCGAGGTACTTCTATTCTCTGCTTTCTTCATGTTCTCATTCTCAATTTTCCTGCTAGGGTGAGGGTTGAGGTAGGTGAGTCTAGCGGTCTATAGGCCAGTTATTACTTGTTAGCAATACGGGCCTGGCAGGTAGCTAAAGTTAGTGATCCTGAGTGGGCCTAGCTAATGATGAAAGCTAGATCTATCTCTTTTCACAGCTTTTTTTTTTTTTTTTTTTTTTTTTTTTTTTTTTCTTACGTTATGCGGGCCTCTCACTGTTGTGGCCTCTCCCATTTGCTCTTTTCACCCTTTTTTTTTTTTTTTTTTTTTTTTGCGGTACACGGGCCTCTCATTGCCGTGGCCTCTCCTGTTGCGGAGCACGGACGCGCAGGCTCAGCGGCCACGGCTCAAGGGCCCAGCCGCTCCGTGGCATGGGGGATCTTCCCAGACTTGGGCGCGAACCCGTGTCCCCTGCATCGGCAGGCAGACTCTCAACCATTGCGCCACCAGGGAAGCCCTAGATCTCTTATGGGTGCTTTTGTTGGTACTTCAAAGGTCGTCTGCTTGGCATCTCTTTCCTGCAGTTTTCATTAATTAGCCAAACGTATCTATCTCCCAGATGGTCTCTTGTAACCTCTAACTCAGCCCCTGGGCATCCAGCCTACCTCTTGAGGTCCCTGTACCCCTCTGGAAGGCCATACTGGTCAGAATCAAGAGGACTCTACTTACCACACCTCTACTGACCACACCTGGTCAGTGGAAAACACTCCTACAACACTTAGGGTTTCAGGATTATCTTACTGCTTTAGCACTAAACTGACACTACCACCAAGGATGTTAGTCTGCCTGACCATTGCCTTCTACATTTCCAGGGATCTAATTAGACTCCCGCTGTAGTCCACTTTAGCTTCTTCAGGCGAGTCAGGCACTGCTCTCTATTTTTGGACTGCAGGGAATATATCTCAAAACACTCTGAGTCATCTCCTTATCAAGGATGTTATCCAAAACTTATAAAAAAGGCAAAAAGATTACCATGTGCCCTTTCAAATTCATATGAGCATTGTCTGACTAGCCTGTCCAAAGGTCATCTGTCACTCCAGAATATGCTAACATTTGTGACTTACTATTTACTAATAACTAGGTCTTAGATTCTGAAAAGTTAGGTATAAACTTACAGAATATTGATCAGCTACAAATTCGTTTTGATCAATAGAGATGCAAATGATATATTTTTTAGAGAAGACTGGTGATTTCTACGGTTATAATTTTTTTTTTTGGTCCTATGGGACATTACACAATTTTCTATCTAACTTTGAAATAGTATCTGGCATTTATTTATATATAAAAATATATAAATATATATATATTATTGTTTTGTTATCAGGCAGTTTTACTCATTAAGGAGTTAAATAAGCTATTGACATAGATTCACTGTTTATTCATGTGAGAGTTAACTTTTTGAAAACTACATTTTGATGCCCTGGAAGCCCATGTTCTAAGTTCGAAGTTAGAAGGTGGTGCCTCACTTCTCATCACTTGAAAAGAGGGTGGTGAGAGTTCAGCAAAGTAACAACTCTTTCTAAAGGACTGTGTTCACCAGTCTGTTTCACAATATCCTCCCCTCACACTCTGGTCCCTTATTATATTCATGAAGTAAATGTAAAGATTCACGATTCTGGGAACAAGTTTTGGATCATTTCCTTTGAAAATTGGAATATGGAAGGTTAGTTTCTCACTTACATTTGACTCCCTAATAAACTACTATATTGATACCTCAGCCAGTCAGTTGTGGAGCACAGGCTCTAGGCATGAGGGCTGCAGTAGTTGTGGCACGTGGGCTCAGTAGTGTGGCTCGCGGGCTTAGTTGCTCCGCAGCATGGGGGATCTTCCTGGACCAGGGCTTGAACCCGTGTCCCCTGCATTGGCAGGCAGATTCTTAACCCCTGCAAGACCAGGGAAGTCCTGGCAGTATTCTTTGAACATCACATTTTCACAATGTTTATGTCTAGAAACTTCTAAAAGAGGTCAGTATGAATTGGCCTAGCTTTCATTACCTGTGAAGCTGAGAATTGTTTGCTATTTATATCGAGCAGGTACAAGGTAGGTGCTGAAGAAGTGCACAGATTAGAGACAGTGACCTAATCTCACATGTTGTCTTCTTATATATGCAACAACACCATTTTGTTTAAAGTTAATTTGTAAAACATCAGATTTCCTACATAAAACCTTTATCAAAAATGCCTTCTGAGATCATTTATACATGATCAACTAGGGAATCACTTATCTGATCGAGGTTATGTGAATTCCTGTACAGTTCACAACCCCTCACCTTGTTTTAATGTCAGTTATGGAGATGGCCTCCAGTAACATGAAAAGTTCTATGACATGTATCTGCGTATGACTTGAAAACTTGAAGACAAAATAAATGCAAGACATTTCATTTAACACAGGCTCTGAACAAAGTGGAAGTATTTGCAATTACCGACTAAAAGAAACTGACAAGAACTTCCAGGTTGGGATTATCCTTGCTCACTGTATTTCACTTTCAGATGATTAAAACTTTGGAAAGTGATGAGGTCAGCATAGGCAAGCCCAAACTGGTTGAGATCTTTACTAATCTTTGGGAGCATAAGATGATGCCAACTCAACAATTAGATTTCTACAAAGTTTCAAACATTTTTTTTAATATTTGAATTTTATTTTTTTATACAGCAGGTTATTAGTTATCTATTTTATACATATACATTTTTAGCATATACACGTCAATCCTAATCTCCCAATTCATCACACCACCACCACCCCACCGCCACTTTCCCCACTTGGTATCCATACGTTTGTTCTCTACATCTGTTTCTCTATTTCTGCCCTGCAAACCAGTTCATCTGTACCATTTTTCTAGGTCCCACATATATGCGTTAATATACGATATTTGTTTTTCTCTTTCTGACTTACTTCACTCTGTATTACAGTCTCTAGATCCATACATGTCTCTACAAATGACCCAATTTTGTTCCTTTTTATGGCTGAGTAATATTCCATTGTATATATGTACCACATCTGCTTTATCCATTCATGTGTCGATGGACATGTAGGTTGCTTCCATGTCCTGGCTATTGTAATTAGAGCTGCAATGAACATTGTGGTACATGATTCTTTTTGAATTATGGTTTTCTCTGGTTATATGCCCAGTAGTGGGAATGCTGGGTTGTATGGTAGTTCTATTTTTAGTTTTTTAAGGAACCTCCATACTGTTCTCCATAGTGGCTGTTTCAATTTACATTCCCACCAACAGTGCAAGAGGGTTCCTTTTTCTCCACACCCTCTCCAGCATTTGTTGTTTTTTTCTGATGATGCCCATTCTAACCGGTGTGAGGTGATACCTCATTGTATACGCGGGCCTCTCACTGTTGTGGCCTCACCCGTTGCGGAGCACAGGGTCCGGACGCGCAGGCTCAGCGGCCATGGCTCACAGGCCCAGCCGCTCCGTGGCATGTGGGATCTTCCTGGACCGGGGCACGAACCCGTGTCCCCTGCATCAGCAGGCGGACTCTCAACCACTGCACCACCAGGGAAGCCCCCTCATTGTAGTTTTGATTTGCATTTCTCAATAATTAGTGAAGTTGAGCAGCTTTTCATGTGCTTCTTGCCATCT
The DNA here is from genome assembly GCF_000442215.2 of Lipotes vexillifer. Lineage (NCBI taxonomy): Eukaryota > Metazoa > Chordata > Mammalia > Artiodactyla > Lipotidae > Lipotes > Lipotes vexillifer. The sequence goes on along the minus strand of NW_006772719.1, from coordinate 429,392 downwards.
GTATGTCTTCTTTGGAGAAATGTCTATTTAGGTTTTCTGCCCATTTTTGGATTGGGTTGTTTTTCTAATACTGAGCTGTTTATATATTTTGGAGATTGATCCTTTGTCCGTTGATTCGTTTGCAAATATTTTCTCCCATTCTGAGGGTTGTCTTTTCGTCTTGTTTATGGTTTCCCTTGCTGTGCAAAAGCTTTGAAGTTTCATTAGTTCCCATTTGTTTATTTTTGTTTTTATTTCCATTACTCTAGGAGATGGATCAAAAAAGATTTTGCTGTGACTTATGTCAAAGAGTGTTCTTCCTATGGTTTCCTCTTAGAGTTTTATACTGTCTGGTCTTACATTTAGGTCTCTAATCCATGTTGAGTTTATTTTTGTGTATGGTGTTATGGAGTGTTCTAATTTCATTCTTTTACATGTAGCTGTCCAGTTTTCCCAGCACCACTTACTGAAGACACTGTCTTTTCTCCATTGTATATCCTTGCCTCCTTACAAACTTTCAAACTTTTTTAAAAGTAAAAATATTTGTTAATTGCAAACACCAGGATCCCAAGTTGATTGATTATCATTATAGTGCTATATTTTCTGGTTTTCTGGGAAAATACTAAATACAAAATGGTCCCCCACTCTACTGTTTTATGTTCAGGCCTTGCAATCTTTGAGATGCTTAAAATGCTAGTTGTAAAATGCAAGTCTGAAAGAGAATTCATTGTGCCAGAATTGACAGAGGGCAGTAGAAAACTTACAAGCTGTCCTCTAGTAGATTCAAAAAGTAATTAATTGCAGCTGCTGTTTTGCAGCAAGCTGGGGAAATGTCACCAAATACAGAAAACTCCAAAAAGAATGACAAGGCCTTCCTGTAATTTTCCCAGCCTAAACAGAAATGAGATGAATGCATTGTGACTGCTGTAGGTAATGAGACTTTGTAAGTATTATAAATAGGGTGCATAATTAGTGTTCTGCAGTGCAGTAAGCATTTTGTGTTTTTTTGTGAATTTGGAGTAGGCCTCAATGGCTTGACAAAACATTCACTCTCCCTAAACTAGGCAAACATCTTGGCTTCAGACACTGCCTTCAAATACACTGACTGTCAATTACTTGCGAAGATGAATTTAGAAAAGAATCAAAGCATTAACTATAAGAAGAATTAACAGTGAGTGAGTGACTACCATGTATCAGCAATGAGTTATTCATTTTACAAACTACGCATTACAGGTATTATCTCATTTTATCTGCATTAGGCAACTATTGTTATTCTCTTTCATAGACCAGAAACTGAGGTCTGGAGAGGTAAACTAGACGAATATTTATAGATAACAAATGATATTTGAACCCAGGCTCTCTAATTTAAAATCCTTGATTCTCTAAAGTTATAACATCTTACTTTCCACAGATGCCTTCAATGGATGGAAATTTGTATTGTGTATTTTTTCCTTTGAGCTGTTCTTTAGAGTGATGTTTGCTATGCATTTTAGTGAAAAATATTCCAGAAGAGCAAATGCATTTACTATAGAGAGGCCAGTGATGGCAGCCACAACAAAGGAAAAAAAAAAAAAAAAAAGCCGTGTTGAAATTGTTAATTGATGAGACTCAGGCACCGTCCATCATTCTGTACTTGTATTTGCAAAGATGAGCTCATAAATATCCTGAAGTTTTCATTTATTTTTGGTAAGAAGTAAAAATAGAAAATAGGAGGACCAAAAAGAATTATACTATCTGATTTTCAAATGAAAGGAAGCCATCATCAGCTTTGTTTGAAGAATGTCAGTAAAGAGGAAGAAATACATAACTTTTTGTAGAGATAAAACAGTACTTTAGTTCACAAGTATATCATAACCAAAGACATCTTGAAAACTGTGGTGTGAACTAGGGTCTGTATAGCTGGGGACTTGTGGGAAAGGGAATACAGGGAAAGGGAGTAGGCCAGATTTCTGAGGAACCCCTTCCTCTGGATTAATTTGGGTATAATCTAAACTGATGTAACAAAAAGACCCAAGGCACAATGGCTTAAGCATTAGAGAAGCTTACTTTTCTTTCCCCTACTAGTTAAGAAGTCCATGGCTGCTAGGGAAGCTCTACCATCCTCATGATACACTTTCATCCCTGGATCCCTGGCATCTGCATCTGCCATCATACCTATAGGCCAGCCAGTGGTAAAGAGGAGAGGGACAAGGAGAGAGCAGACTCATTCCCGTTTAAGAGCGAGATCCAGAAGTGGCACACATACCACTGCAGCTTAAAACTTAGTCATCTGACCACAAGGGGGCCTGGGAAATGGAATCTTGTTGACTGGCTGTGTGCTCTGCTGACTCTAGAAGGAGAGTTTGAATGTTTGTGGACAACTATCAATATTTGCCACACTCAGCCAGGGAAGTAAGGAACCTAGGTGGCTGAGCCCTAGGAGATATCATGGTCCAATTGTTGAGTTAGGGATTTCCCAATGTCTCCTCAAATTCCCTCTCCTGTTTCTCGATACCTCTCCTCTTTGCCCTAACTATCTCTGGAGGATTGCAAAGTAGAGGAAAGAAATACATAGTTGTTAAGTATGCAAGGTGGTGTTTTGGTAGTGAAATCCCATCATTCATCATTTCACCTTTCTGGGGTTGATGACATTCAAAAAAAGAAAAACAAAAAACCAATAGCTAAATGGGAGATAAAGAGCCAATATTATTTACTGCCAGCCAAGCAGATTACACAAACAAGTGTAGGGCTTTTCTGGATTTATTTTGTATTTTCTTTTCCTTCATGAAACATCAACCTGCAAGCCAAAGCATACTGTCCTAATCCTTCCCATTTGGGGGATCTGTGGAATTGACTCTGAATCTTTTTATTCTACAAGTCAAACAGACAAGAATGGAAACTATGCTTCACACACATCCCTTCTACCCCAGTCTGAGATGGAACTGAAAGTGTGAAGAGGCTGGTGGGCTCTGCCCAGTGTGTGCCTACCTCATGAATTCCAGACACAGAAGACAGAATGCTGCATTTGGGTGAAAGCACTGGAAGCAAAAGTCCACTGTTGGTTGGGGGCCTTTTATGTTACATTCAGTACTTAGCTCTGACTAATCACTTCAGTTTTTCCTCTTTTTGGGGAGGCAACTAATGGATAGAAAGAGAAAGAAGTAGTAAAGGCAGAATTTTCTTTCTCTTCAGGTTGAAAGTATAAAAAAAGGATGAAAAAATAACACACTAGTTACTGTGGAAGAAAGTACAACAACAACAAGCCATGTATTCACTGGTTAATTTGTCCCCTTCCACCACAGTGGTAATTCAAAGAGAAATGTTTAAAACAAAAGGATTTCAGGATGACATAAAATAGACAGGCCCAGCTATGGTTCTATATATGGTAGCAACCTAGAGGAAACAAGACACAAAGATGGAAACATATCCATACCTTCTCTTCTTGGACGTAGGAGGAAACAAGTTAGATAAAACCTGGATAATAAGAACTTGTGGTCTGGATGTGTTGCTTTCTAAATGGGATGAAGAACCCTCTGCTACCAGCTACCACAGTGGTCATGCTCCTAAGTTCAAGAGAAGCTGTTGCTCCAGCCAAGCATATATTACTTGAGCTGCTCGTGTGCACCGCACCCTGAGCTTTGGTTCTGGGGACCCACACAGGAGCTGAGACTTTCCTTTATTTATATCTCAGTAGTTAGATGCTGCTGCTGGAATTGAAGAAAAGCTAAACTGTGCCTCTTAACTAGGAAGGGGCTTCTGGTTATTGATCAATCCCTGAATGCAGAGCCTAAATTTAGTGTTTGTGGAATTGTAAGCCTCAGTTTCCCCATTAGTAAAATGGAAATAAGAAGTATTGAAATCATTGGGTTATTATAAAGATAAAGTAGCATTATGAATGCCAAGAATTTAACACAATGTCTAATGTGATGTTAAGTGTTGAATACATTATTAAAATTGTTGTTGTTTTACAGATTTGATTTACCACATAGTATGCAAGGTTCTGGGGATCAAACAACAATTAGCATACGTTTTTGCTTCAAAAGGTATACAACCCAAGATTGGGAGATAAATATGACAAATATGGGAACAACAAAGTAATACTTGTTCTGTAATAGACATATTTACAGAGTGTGTTATCATCCGGAGAGATTTTATAGCAGAGGCCGCACGTTTTGCCTAATTTAATTCAACAGGAAAAAGGAAAATTTAGAAACTGTGTTTTACTCTCTAAATCTCTATGCTAAGGAGAGTCCCACCTCCAAATTCACCATCTCAGGAAGTTGGATATTACCAATTTATACTATATTCCCATTTCTGCCCCCCATGACCCCCCTCACAGTGGCAAACTATATCTCCTCCTTCACACACTTATGTTTAAAACCTATCTCCATCCCTGCTTTGCTTTTGAAGTGTGAATGACATTTCAATGTGTAGTGTTTATAAACACCTAGAAATTATGTACATAAAATGTTCAGTACAGTCTATGACACACTGAAAGGGACTTAGGCAAATTAATAGGATCTCTGAATGATAAAAAAAGCATTTCTGCCTGGAGAGACTTTTTTCATTAGAAATACCTCTGCCCCAACAAATGTCCTTTCTGCCTTTCAGTTAAAAAGACAGAGGGGCCAGCTGGGGACTATGAAAACAGAGTTGAGTGAGAGCTAGGTTAGGGGCATTAGAAAAAGAATGTGGAGAATCTGGAAACTTTCTGTTCACCAGTTTAAAAGGACAATCATTTAGGACAATCATTGAAAAGAATGCAGTTGACATGCTGAGAATCCTTTCCTTTTTAATAAATATCTGATGAAAACTCTTGACTAGAAGTTTTAACTTGCTGGAGAGACTAATAGGAGACAAAACTTGTGGAGATAGGGCACAGAATGACATGACAATTGCATTGAATTAATACTTGCATACAATGAACAGGAGTTCATTCATCATAGGAGTCAGTGTGGCTAAGTGTAAGACTTGGCACATAATAATTTGCCAAATGCATGAAAGCAAGGATGAGAAATTTGATTAGCCTCCTGGCAATTCCTAGGAAATGAATATCTTCCATAGCTTAGAATTTCATGCCATGTTGTCTATACTTAGTAGGTATTTAAGTTCTTCCCTGGGAAATAGATGCTTTTCTGATTTCCGATCACTCCTGAAACTGGCTTCCCAAACCAGATCACTGTTCTTGCTCTAAGAAATGTGTGCTGAGGTTCACAGGCACTATTACTTCCTCTGACATTTATGTTTCCTCTAGTGTCCCTTTCCCACATCTCCTGATACAGGACATGTTCAGTGATATGAAATGTGTTGTCTGACAATGTAATCAATAGAGCAGAAACCTGCCTCAAGATGCCCTGGGACCTATGTCTCGTATTCATAAAAGGTGTTATTACATTGGGTACTGCTGGGCTGTCGAATCTCTCCATTTTTATTAATTGCATCTCTTAGCTACACTGGATAGAAAAGAGCTGCTGCTTTATGAGTTTTTTCATTTCCTGAATCTGGTAATGTTTTGGACTCTGAATGGGGGAAAAAAATAATTCATAAAAGCAACAGTTGTTGTTTGTCTCATACAATTAAATTCCAGAATCAACTCTAGAGGTGATGTTTTAAGGGGAAGCAGGATATATTGGTCATAAATGTCTTTGCCATTTGTTGAAATTGCAGTTCGATTTGGAGATGAAATCTGATAAAGTAAACCGAGAGCTAAACTGCAGTTAGGATACTAGTTTATTGCCTGAGTACTCCTGCTGACTTCCTGGGATGCTTTAGCTAAACACGTCATGCTTTTCTGTGCTATAGTTTCTTTGTGCACAAATGTTGATAGCTGTGCCTATTTTAGAAGACAAAAGATTTTTATTTGTAATTATACATATATAGCAAGGTACTTGATATAAAAACTCTAAATTATAGCCGGGGTATACAGTCTGTGCAGTTAAACAGTATCCTATGCTTGGTTTAATGGTTGACTGTCCCTGCCTTGAAAGTTTTAATTCTTTTAAACAAGGGACACTAATTTTTCCTTTTGTACTAGACTCTGCAAATCAGGCTCGATTATTGCACATTCAATTGTAATGAAGAAAAATGGTAGATATAGATCTCCATACTGTAAATTCTTTTTTTCAACGATGTAAATTGACAATTCATCCAATGTTTTCAAGGAGAATTTGGTTTAGTTCTTACCTCATAAAAGTACTCAATATTAACTAGTTTATTATAATACTGGCAGGAGTAATTTCTGCTTGATTTTATAAGATACAGACATCACTGTCTTATGGAAAAACTAGCAAAATCCTCTGGAGAAATAAACTTTTACACTTTTGGAAAATACTCCTGGGCCAAGGCAATATTTTTTGGTCTTAGTTACTCTTGAAAAGACTAATTTTTAGGTAGAAACTGTCTTCTATCACCTAAAGTTCTTATGTGGTCAACAGGTGTCAGGCAGAATCCTGACACAAGTCAACTCAACAACAACTAGCAGAGTGACAGCCACTGCTGTGTTTGCCATTGTAAGCTGTAATTAATCAAGTTTTTTTTTCTGAAAATACCTTATTGAGTATGATGAATCAATGACATTAACGGCATATATGGGGGTAAGGGGCATACTATGACTATCCAGTTTACTTGTTAAGATAGTTTTCCAATAGAGCCATTGTATTACTTTTGTCATTATTCTTTTTTAACCCCTGTCACATAGAATTAACAAGTTGAAAGTTGTTTCTCAGGAGTTGAGACGTTTTGTTGTTTATTTATTTTTTTTGTGGGGAAGGAGTGTGGGGTTGTTATTTGTTCAAGTCCATACACATGCAATCTACATATGAACTACTCACAAATGGTACCCTGTTTCATTCCTAGTTTGGGGCTATCACCCTTTTACTTGTTTAGTTGGCCAATCACAAGATTCACGATTTTAAGATAATGTATGGAAGAAAACCCTCCTTTAATATATGTGTACTGTCATTATATTCCTTCTGTCATACACAGAAACATGTTTGCCTCAGGTAGTTTATTATAGTTTGTTTGGAAATACAAGCATTGTAAAAAGGTGGCGTAAAAACTGTTTTAAGTGCTATGACAAAATATAGATTAAGTCTATATTTTTAATTAAAAATATCGAAGGGATACCTAATTTAGACTGGAAGAGCAAGGAAGGAAACCACATTTAAGCTAATAACTGAATGATATTAGCAGCTAGCTTGAACCCACAGTTTAACCTTAAAGATAGCTTGGAAGCAAAAGGTGCAAACCAGAGAATAGATAAGTGGAGTGAATATGATGAAAACCATAGTCTGGTCAAATATGAGGAAAATGTAGTAATTGAGGTTAAGGTGAGACCTAGCCTTTAAAGAAAACTTTACAAACAGTAGTTAATGGAAGATAACCTGGATTCAAGATTAGTAAATGATGGGTGTAGAATCTTAAGAATTCAACTTCAGAGCATCAAGTGCTTTTGGAGAAATGTTTTCTTCAAGAAATACTACATACAAACTCCATGAAAACATAGATTCTGTCTTGTTCACGGCCATATCACAAGGTATATAAAGAATCTTCTCAATAATAAGCTCCCATGTCATGTACTGAGTAACTGAATGATCTGTCTAGTTAAGTATGTAAGTAAAGTTAAAAATGAGAAGCCATATTTGTCTAGGTGAGATCAAGCTGAAATCGGTAACAAAGCTGTATAACTGTAAATTGTCTTCCTGGACAGATTCCTTATACTTTAGCAAGACACTTTTTATACTTTTTGAAAATGAGGGTTATGCTTGTTCTATATGGACAGAGAGAAAGAAAAGGGGTACATATCAGTTTATGAATGCAGTAAAAATGTTCTTTGAACTTTAGAACTCTTACTCTACTTTTTAAAGAAGTTTTAAAAGAAGTTTCAGCATCTAAAATATCATTTTTTAACTCTTTCCTATATATGTCATTGTTCAAATATATTAACTGCTCAGTTGGCAGAGACTGTGGGGTACTAAGGAACCAAGGACTTCTTCCTAATGGCAATCGAGAAATATGTGTCCCTTGAATAATGAAAGCAATAAAGATGAGTAGTGAATAGAGAGCTTCCACAACTTTTGTCCAGGTCACTTGAAGGACATATAATTAAGTTCAGGAAATAACCAGCTCTCTTATAATGTATTTTTTTGTAAAATTCTGTTCTTTTGATAAATATCTCATAAATTTCCATTTGCTCTTCTTATATGTGAGTGTTAAAAAAGGTCTAGTTCTAAACTCTGCAAAAGGTGTACTTATGGATGTGATTTTAACTACAGAGAAACTAACCATACCAAGTTTTTTATTTAGTTGATGACAGAATGCTAATATAAACCAGTTACATGCATCATGTGAGAAACCATTAAAATTAGATCAATTAAAGCTAATGACTTGAAGGAATAATGGGATTCAAATGAAAATATTTTTTAATAAAAACATTATAAAAGAAGCCCAATGTAACTAGTTTAAAAATATTTTGAGTATTGATTTTGTTTTACATTTTAAGGTATTTATGTACCATGGGGAAAAATAGTAATTAGTGGTTCATTCTTCAGGCAGAGTAAAATCTATTGTTCCAAGAATATTTTTAAAAACCTAATGAAGAAGTGTGAGCTGAAATCCCTTATATTAGGGTGATTAAATGAATCATTTTTCATGTATTTGATCAAAAAATACCATCAGTAGAGTAAAGTCATTATTTTGATTCCTGGGCATCTTGTGCTTATTCATGGAGTATAATATTCTATGGCCTCAGATTCTTCTGCCAACTGCAGTCTCACAAAGGTTTGGTTTGTCACAGTGGGGCTCAAGAGAGAGCATGTGGGTCATTTTCAGAACCACTCAGGAAAACAAGTTTCTCAGATGGTGGGCCAATATTTTATTTTTCTTATGTATACAGTGTATTTAGCAGGAATAAAGAAAGACAGTGAAAAACTAACAAATAAAAGGCAAGTTTACTGTTATAAAATTTTTTCCAATTTTAATTATGTGTCTCCTCTCCAAAAGAAATCTGAGATACTATCAAGGGGTGACTAACACAGTGTGAGAGATCTATTTAATCAGAGTTCTTTGGGCAGAAACAATTACAAAAGTTTCAAAGTATGTTTTGTGCTGTAATGTCTGCGAACTTTGGTAGGAGAACAACCAGGTCCTGTGTTTGGTCATCAGAGCTGGGGTGTCTCAGCACAAGCAGGGTTCACGCTTATGGATGAGGGCTCCATGGTCCCTGCTGAGCATAGTGTGATAAACTCAAGAGCTCCTATTCAGAGATTTGGGGAATCTCTAATGGATCTCATTATTCTTAGTTTGGATAAGACTTGCTTATATTTAAGATTCCTAAAGAACATGAGTCTCTGCTAGATATTTAAAAGCCTGTCCCTCCCCTCCCTGGTCCACACTGCCTCAACAGTAACATCTGCTGGGAGTTTAAATTCTTGTTTTGTTCTCCTTTTTATAATTATACCTCTTTCACCTTTGGTTGAAATTTGACTTATTTCACCTTTCTCTAAATTGATTTTTATATCAATCTATTGTATGTAGATTATTTTCACCCCTTTAAGGATTTCTGAAAATAAGAAAACCTATAATAGATTAAAGATGGCTGCACAATCTTTGCTATTCCTCCAGTTAAGGTGTAAAGTCTAATCCCTCTCCTCTTGGATCTTCACTGGCTTTATGTATTATTAACCAATGGAATAGAATAGAAGTTACCTTCTGAAATTACGAGACTAGATCATAATAAATCTTGCAGCTTCTGCCTGGACCTCTTGGAAGCTTCCCTTTGGACCTCTGAGCCCCCATGTAAGAAGTCTGACTACTCACCTAGAAATACTATGTGGAGAGGCCCTGAGACTAAATGAAGAGGGAGAGGTCCCAGATGAGCTCAACCTTCCAGTCCTCCCATGGAGGCACCAACAATATGAGTAACCATCTGGGACCATTAGTCTAAGATGGATACTGAATCTCCCAGGCTGAAAGAAAGAAGAGAAGAAAAGCAATATGGTGGTTCTACAAAAGATTGGAGACTCGGCTGCAGGCTGTGAAAAAAATAGGAGTTCAGCAAATAGCCTAACCATGGCAAAACAATATAATTCAGCAATAGAAAGACAGTTACACCATGAGTAGGGAAACTGTGATAGGGAAAGCAGATTTAAAAACTGATGAATCAGAGTACTAGTTACCGAAGAGTCAAAAGGAGGAGAACTGAAGGTAGCCACAAATAAGGAGAAGTCTTAAGAGCAGCATATAAATGCTCCCCCAATTCTTGACTGACCCCTGAACTCTGAATCCAATAATCATAGGGTAAACAGTATCTGGAAGGCTGACATATAAGTCGGTTATTTTTTAAAAAGCTTTCTTAATAAGCCTACCCAGTGACTAACTGAGATATCTTATTGGCCACCTTGAGGTGTAATGAGGTGGAAAATAAGTAGTCTTCCTTTTTTTCCATTGAACTTTATTGTCAGCAGAAATAAAACAGAATTTCTGTCTATAAAGTAGGAGGGAACCCCAGGGAATCAGGTAGGTGACTATAATTATTTGCATAAAAAAGCTAAACATTTTCCAAGGGTAGGAATGCTGGAATAGATTTATGGGTTGTGATCATGACCTAATCCTTACCCTTTCACTTTTTTTTTCTGCAGAAGACTGAGATGATATTCTCTTCACCAAGGTGTTGAAATATATTTGGGAAAAGGGGCAAGAGCATCCTTGGGAAGAAGTGTAGTGTCTCTCATCTGTGCTGAGAGAGGATGGTAAGAGATGATGAAATTGGAGTAGACTCCTGAATTTCTATGACTCCTGCGTTTTGTGATTATAACAATGATCTCACCATGGGGATCTTTGGCCATGACTAATCGGTTATAAGTTCTCTTAGACTGGAATATGTGGACAAGCCATTAATAAATTATTTAACATATATTTCTGAATAGCCCCAGAACTGGTGAATAGAGGCCTGATTATTGCCACTGTGATAGAAAATCTCCATTTGAGTCAGTTCAAAGAAACTTCTCCAAAGCTATAACTTCTGTCAGTTCTACTTATGTGCCCCTTAGTCATACTTCCCCTTAAACTTTTGTATTATTAACTCATATTAGTACTTATCTCTGTATGAATGTCTTATCTCCAAAACTAATCTGTAATTTTCTTCAGGTAGGAGCCATGTTTTATGCTTCTTCTCATTTCCTGAAGCACCTAGCTCAACAATGAACATGTGTTATCCATCTGTAATTACTTTACTAAATTGACTGGACACAATGTCTAGACAGGAAGTGACTATTTATTTTGCCAGCACTGCCTTCAATCAGATATACTTTCCCTATCCCTGGACAATATCTTGGGAAGATAAAGGTTTCTGGTTTTTTCTGTTCATTTTTAGACATTCAAATGTTTTCTGAATGCAATTCTATATTTATGCAGCATAAAAACAATCATATATGTTTTAATCTCTCCACAATCCTCCAATAACACATGCTAATCAATAAGGAGAGGATACAGAACCTTCTATTGCTCATGCCTAGAGAATAGCAAGGAGACAGCAAACACTATAAACTTCAATTTACATGAAAATGTGGAAATAAATATCTGAAATCAATACAGCCATCCACAAACTCCACAAAAGGTTGGGTATTCAAATTGCAGACTGAAAAAAACAGAAGCTCAGAAAGCAGTGTAACCATGATAAGAAAAGATAATTCAGCAATAGAAAGAGAACATTACACTCTGAGTAGGAAAACAGGGAGTAGAAATAACAGATCTGAAAACTGATCAATAAAAGTGCTGGGTACTAAAGAGTCAAAAAAGAAATGAATGGAAGGCAGCCCAAAATAGAGGAGAGTTCCAAACCAGCATATAAAGTCTCCCTAGATTCTTGGATGATGATCTGAACTCTTCATGCACTAGAAGAGACTCCAATTATCCCAAAGTAAACTATAGCTGGAAGATGAAAATACCCGATGTGAGATTTCAGCAGCTGCTTAATGAAAAAAGAGAGTGTGAGGTTCAAGTTTTGTAAAGTTAGAAGGGTTGGTAAACAGCTTGAATTTTTATGACTTAGAAGTAAATATTCTATCTAGAGACTAAAAAATTTATCCTAGCTTTAAGGGCGAAAAATAATAAGACACATCCTGACAAAGACTAAAATGAAGACTCCATAAAGTTGAGATACTCTGCCAGCTATTTATCTGACTGGTAAACAAACTCAACACACTTTGGGGAGCGGGGGAGAAAAACCACATAATCCAGGGTCCCTACAAAAGCATCCCTCATGCACAGGATAAAATTAAAAGAAGTACTAAATAGATGAAGAAACAGAAAATTCCATTTATATAGTTAAGAGAAAAATCCATCAACAGATACAGACCCACAGACAACACAGATGTTGAAATTACAGACAATCCTAAATCCTAGTATTTAGGATACATTTGTTACAACATCTGCAGGAAAATATATATAATTAGTGGAGTTATATGGAGATTTTAATTAAGATGCAATTAGGAATATGAAAATTAAAAAATGTGAAATTAAAATTATTGGCAGGCGGAGATTTATCAAGATGGTGGACTAGGAGGACATGGAACTCACCTCCCCCTATAAATATATCAAAAATACACCTACACGTATAACATTTCTCACTGAAAACTAACTGTAAACTGGCAGAAAGTTTCCTGTACACGAAGGTTGTAAGAAAGATCCACATGGGATTGTGTAGAAAGGGCAGAGAAGCGTTCAGGTCAGGACCTGTGCCCCTGGGAAGAGACTCAGAGGAAAAGGGAGTTTATGCACAGACAGTGATCTGCCCTGGGGAGTGAGTGGTTCGAGCCACATATTGAGCAAAAACAATAGAAAAGATCAATAAATCCAAGAGCTGTTTTTTTAAAAAGATAAACAAAATTGACAAACCTTTAGCCAGGCTCATCAAGAAAAAAAGAGAGAACCCAGATAAATAAAACAAGAAACAGAGTGGAGAAATAATAACTGATCTTACAGAGACAGAAAAAATCAAAAGAGAACATTATGAACAGTTATATGCCAAAAAATTGGACCTAGAAGAAATGGACAAATTTTTAGTAACATACAACCTGCTGAGACTGAATCAGGAAGAAATAGAAATTCTGAACAGACTTATCACTAGTACTGAAATTGAATTTTTAATAAAAAGCAAACTCCCAGGAAACAAAAGTCCAGGACCAGACAGCTTCACAGGGGAATTTTCCCAAACATATAAAGAGGAGCTATAGCTCTCCTCAAACTATTACAAAAAAATTGAAGAGGAGGGAACTTTCCCATATCCAATCTATGAGGCCACCATTACCCTGATACCAAAACCAGACAATGACACTACTAAAAAAAGAAAATTATACACAATATCTCAGATAAATATAGATACAAAAGCCCTCAACAAAATATTAGCAAACCAAATTCAACAATATATAAAAAGGATCATGCACCAGGAACAAGTGGGATTTATTCCAGGGATGAAAGGATGGTTCAATATCTGCAAATCAATGTGATACACCACATCAACAAAAGGAAGGATAAAAAATTCCATGAGTATCTCAATAGATGCAGAAAAAGCATCTGACAAAATTCACCATACATTCATGATAAAAACTCTCATCAAATTGGGTACAGAGGGAACATATCTCAACATAATGAAGGCCATTTATGACAAATCTACAGCTAACATCATACTCAACAGTGAAAAGCTGAAAGCCTTTTCTCTAAAATCAGGAAAAAGGCACTCTCACCACTTCTATCTAACATAGTATTGCCAGTCCTAGCCACAGCAATCCGACAAGAAAAATAAATAAAAGAACTCCACATTGGAAATGAAGTAGTAAAACTGTCACTATTGGTAGATAACATGATACTATATATAGAAAACCCTAAAGTCTCTACCAAAAAGCATTAGAATAAATAAATGAATTGAATAAAGTTGCAGCACACAAGATTAGTATGCAGAAATGTGTTGCTTTTCTATACACTGATAACGAACTATCAGAAAGAGAAATTAAGGAAACAATCCCATTTAAAATTGTGCCAAAAAGAATACCTAGGAATAAACTTAACCAAGGAGGTGAAAGGCCTGCACTACGAAAACTAAAATACTGATGAAGGAAATTAAAGTTGATACAGATAAATGGAAAGATACCCATGTTCACGGTTGGAAGAATTAGTATTATTAAAATGTCCATACTATCCAAAGCAATCTGCAGATTTAACGCAAGCTCTATCAAAATACCCGTGACATTTTTTACAGAACCAGAAAAAATAATGCTAAAATGTATATGGAACCACAAAAGACCCAGAACTGTCAAAGCAATCTTGAGGAAAACAAAACAAAATGAAACAAACAAAAAAAAAACCCCAAAGCTGGAAGTATCAAGCTCCCAGACTTCAGATTATACTGCAAAACTACAGTAATCAGAACAGCATAGTACTGGCACATAAAAACAGACACATAGATCAATGGAACAGAATAGAGAGCCCAGAAAAAAACCCATGCACTTATAGTCTATTAATGTATGACAAAGGATGCACAAATATACAGTGGAGAAAAGACAGTCTTTTCAATAAGTGGTGCTGGGAAAAATGGACAGTTACATGTGAAAGAATGAGATTAGAACATTTCCTCAAAATATATACAAAATTTACTTAAAATGTATTAAAGACCTAAACATAAGACCCAAAACCATAAAACTCCTAGCAAAAATATCTTTCAAAAACAAAGGCAAAATAAAGATATTTTTAGATAAATAAAAGCTTAGGGAATTTATTATTAGCAGATAAATACAATAAGAAATGATAAATAAAGCTTTTTTTGGCTAAAAGGAATTCCAAGTTAATAGAATTAAGGGTCTAAATGATTAAAAAAAATCACTGTAAAACGTCACTATATGGGTAAATATGAAAGACAATTTTTATGTTCTTAAATACTTTTTCTTTTTTTTAAGATCTACTTTCTAAGCAATATACAAATATATATATATATTTCAAATATACAACACGTATTGTTAATTATCATCACTATGTTGTGCATTACATCCCCAGGAATTATTTATCTTGTAACTGAAAGTTTTACCTTTTGACCACCTTCACCCACTTCACCTACCACCCTTCTCCACTCCCCCGAGCATGGCATTCTTTAACAAAAGTTCACAAAGCTCAGTTCACAAAGTTCTTTGCAAAAATTTGGAAGGAACGTTGAGATCTGAGGAATGGGTATGCAGGGAATGGGAGGAAGATGTCTCTATTGACTCTTAGCTTTCCTTGATAATACCTGAAATTTATAAAGTTTATCACCTTTTCCCTCACAAAGTCCTTGAGATGTAGATTTTATGATAGAGACAGGAAAAATCTGAACAGAGATGTTAATTTATCCATGATATACAAATGAAGCCAGAAGCCACTCCTAGAGCAAACCATTTTAGTTAGAAAAGAGTTTAGAAATCATCTAGTTGAGAGGTTTTTCACCTGGGGTCCACAAACCCCCAAATAGCCCTTGGATACATTCCTGTGGGTCGATAATTTGGAAGGGAAAAGAATTGTATCCTTTTGAACTAACCTCCAACTGCAATTTAGCACTTCCTTCTACTATAATTATAAACCACAAACCATTTAATACTTAAATACTTTTAAGTCAATTGACTATAGCAAAAAGGCATATAGTGTGTAGTTCATAACATATGTAGGAGTAATATCTGGACAAGAATAGCACAGAAGATACTAAAATTGAATTATAATATTGCATGATTCTTATGTTACATGTATAGTGCTATAATAATAATTCAATATAGACAGTTATGAATTCAGGAAACATATTTTAATCCTAATAATAACTGTATGTTAAAAACAAAATACCAAATATCAAAGGTATAGCTAAATCCAACAGAGGAGAAGGGATGAAACACCAAAAATACTTGAAAAGAAGACAGACAATGAACTATAAAAGCCAAACAGAAACAAAAAATTAAATAGCTAGAAATTAGACTTAGATTCAACCATATAAACATTTACCCTAAATGTAAATACACTAAAGAGTCTTACTGAAAGGAAGAGATTGCCATAATGAATAAAACAGACCCAAGTAAATGCCTTTTTACAGGAAATACTTTAATTTCAAGGACACACAAAGGGAATTTTGCTTCTGGCCATTTGGTGTAACAGCAACTAAATATACCCTACTACCTAAAAAATAACTTTAAAAATCTAAGAAAAAAATTTTGAAACAATACTTTTCAGACACTAGGCAGAGCAGAACTGTGATTCCTAAGAAAGAGCAAACAAGCAAGATGAACTCTATAAACACACTGGTTTTGCTGCAGGAAAGACAGTGGGGCTGGAGAGGATGGTCATGTCCCAGGTCTCAGGCAAGTCCCTGGGGTGGCCGCCGAGTGTGGGTTCTTGGCTTCGCGCAGGAAAGAATTCAAGAACAAGCCATAGTAAAGATAAAGAGGGTTTATTCAGGGAGATACACACTCCATAGAGAGAGTGTGGGCTATCTCGGAAGACAAGAGAGGCACCAGGGTACAGGGTTGTCAGTTTTTACAGGGGTGGGTAATTTCATAGGCTAATCAGTGGGAGGGGTATTCCAGCTATTTTGGGGAAGGGGTGGGGATTTCCAGGAATTGGGCCACTGCCCACTTTTTGATCTTTTATGGTCTGCCTTGGAACGATCATGGTGCCTGTAGGTGTGTCATTCAGCTGATGTGTTACAATGAGTGTATACTGAGGTTCAAGGTCTAGTGGAAGTTGAATCATGCACCATCATGGACCTAGTTGGTTCTAACCAGCTTTTGTCAGGTCCTATGGCTATGTTATTCTTTTAAAGGTTGTGCCCTGCCCCCTTCCCTCCTGTCTCAGTTTGCTGACAGCTTCTAGGCCATAGGTCAGTGGAAGGAACACAGATAGAGACTATCATTCTTGATGATTTGAAGTGACAGAAATTGGGTTGAGGAAGAAAACATTGGCTAGAATGTGTGGGGCAGAATGTTGAAGGTATCTGCACTGCAAACATAGAAAGCTACAAAATACTAGTGATCTTATTCAGTGCAATGGTTGAGAAAAAGAAGTAAAAGGATTTAAGGTTGAAATAGAAGAGGCAAAATTGACTTTATTTGCTAACAGCATGATCATTTATTTAGAAAATCCTAAGGAATCCACAAAGAAGCAACTAGAATGCTTAAGTGAGTTTGGTAAGCTTGTAGGCGATAAAGTTAATCCATGAAAAAAAGCAACTGTATGTCTATATAATTGAAAAAATGTAAACTGATTTAAAATTTACTGTTTACAATAACATCAAAGAATACCCTTGAAATACTTATAGATACATTTAGTGCGTGACACATACACTGAAAAGTACAAAATACTGCTGAGAGAAATTAAAGAAGACCTAAATAAATGAAGGTTAATACCATGTTCATGAATCAAAAGACTCAATACTTTTAAGACGACAATTCTTCCCCCAAAGTAATCCCTAGAGTAAAAGCAACCCCAATCAAAATCACAACCGAGGGGCTTCCCTGGTGGTGCAGTGGTTGAGAGTCCGCCTGCCGATGC
>NW_006772719.1:371414-411739 GCF_000442215.2 Lipotes vexillifer | reverse complement strand
ACGTACCAAAAAAAAAAAAAAAAAAAAAAAATCACAACCTACATTATTTATCTTTTAGTAAAAAATGACAAGTTGATTTTGGAATTATATGGAAATGTAAAGGATCTAGAATAGCCAAAATAATGTTGAAATAGACCAAAGTTGGGGGACTTACACTACCTGGATTTAAGGTTTACCATGGGAATGCAGTAATCAAGAGACAGTGACATAGACCCACACATACATACTGAGTTAAAGTTCAACAAAAGTTTCAAGGTCATTCAATGGGTAAAGTATATTATTTTTGACAAAACATGCTGGGAAAACTAGATATCTATGTGTAAAATAAATGAACACCTACCCTTGCCTTATAACATATGCCAAAATTGTCTTGAAATGTATTAGTCACATATGTTTAAATATCACAAAATAATACTTTTAGAAGGAACTATAAGAGAAAGACTGAGATCTTTTAGATAGGACACAAAAAACTTGAAACATACAATAAAAAATATTGGACTTCATTAAATTAAAAACTATGGTGTTCATAAAACATTACTTAGAACATAAGAAAGATAATCCACAGCCTTGGGAAAATATTTTCAAAACACATTACATAATAAAAGTATGCACTTCAATTAAAAAAAAGGTAGCCCTCCAAAATTAGGAAAAACTTTTGAACAAAAACATCACAAAATTACAAAAATGGCTAATATGCACATTAATTGATAATATGCTCAACCTAATCTGTTATCATAAAAATGTAACTTACAACCACATGCAATATCACTACACACCTACTAAAATAGCTCAAATTACAAAGACTGATCATGCCAAGTGTCAGTGACAATGTGAAGCAACATGAATTCTCATCCACTACTGGTAATACAAAATGGCACAAAATGGTATATAGCCTTATAAGAATAAGTGTGTCAGTTTCATATAAAGATAAACATAAATTTACTATATGACCCAGCCACTCACTCATGGTATTTACCCAAGAGAAATGAACACTTATATACATAAAAAGATATAGACTTGGGTATTCATAACAGGTTTATTCATAAGAACCAAAATCTGGAATATTCATAACATCAACTATTCAGACCTATTATATAGATATTCCAGTTACAGCAGACCAAAACACCAATGCAACAGAATAGAGTCCAGATACACAAATATTGTAATCTGATTCATGTCAAAACTGACATTGCTGAGTACAGAAATAATTTGCTGTTTGATAAATTGCTCTGGGATTATTGTATACTCATATATAAACAAAGTGAAACTATTTCTATTCACAGCATACAAAAATTTTAATTCCAAATGGATTGCAGATACAATCATGAAAGCTAAAACAAATAAGCATTTAGTGAAAAAAATAGAACATCTTTATGATCTTGAAGTAAGTAAAGATAAAATGTAGTCTAATCAAAAATTTTAAAAAGACTGGGCCATATCAAAATTAAGAATTTTCTCCTTCAAAAAACACTATTAAAAAAAAGAAAATATAAGGTATAGAATGTAAGAACGAAGATATTTGCAATACATATACCCAATGAAGAATTCATACCTAGAATATGGAAGGAAAAAAAAAAAACCTACAAAACAATAAAGGAAATATAGGCAATCCATTTAAAAAATTGGCCAAAAAAAATTCAAGAAGTACTAAAGAAAGAGTCTATCCAAATTGCCAATGAACATAAGGAAGAGGATTCAACTTCATTAGTCATTACAGAAAGGCACATTAAAACTATCATGCTGGGAGGAGCTCCAAGATGGCGGAAGAGTAAGACGCGGAGATCACCTTCCTCCCCACAAATACATCAGAAATACATCTAAATGTGGAACAACTCCTACAGAACACCTACTGAATGCTGGGAGAAGACCTCAGACCTCCCAAAAGGCAAGAAACTCCCCACATTCCTGGGTAGGGCAAAAGAAAAAAGAAAAAAGAGAGACAAAAGAATAGGGACGGGACTTGCACCAGTGGGAGGGAGCTGTGAAGGAGGAAAGGTTTCCACACACTAGAAGCCCCTTCGCGGGCGGAGACTGTGGGGAGAGGATGGGGGGAGCTTCAGGGCCATAGAGGAGAGCGCAGCAACAGGGTGCGGAGGGTAAAGCGGGGAGATTCCCGCACGGAGGACTGGTGCCAACCAGCACTCAACAGTCCGAGAGGCTTGTCTGCTCACCCGCTGGGACGGGTTGGGGCTGGGAGCTGAGGCTCGGGCTTCAGAGGGCGGATCCGAGGGAGAGGACTGGAATTGGCGGTGTGAACACGGCCTGAGAGGGCTAGTGCATCACGGCTAGCTGGGAGGGAGTCCGGGAAAAAGTCTGGAGCTGCTGAAGAGACAAGAGACTTTTTCTTGCCTCTTTGTTTCCTGGTGCGCCAGGAGAGGGGATTAAGAGCGCTGCTTAAAGGAGCTCCAGAGACAGGCGCAAGCCGCGGCCATCAGTGCGGACCCCAGAGACGGGCCTGAGATGCTAAGGCTGCTGCTGCTGCCACCAGGAAGCCTGTGTGCAAGCACAGGTCACTATCCACACCTCCCATACCGGGAGCCTGTGCAGCCCGCTACTGCCAGGGTCCCGTGATCCAGGGACAACTTCCCCGGGAGAACACACGGCGAGCCTCAGGCTGGTGCAACGTCATGCTGGCCTCTGACGCCGCAGGCTCGCCCCGCACTCCGTACCCCTCCCTCCTCCCCCGGCCTGAGTGAGCCAGAGCCCCCGAACCAGCTGCTCCTTTAACTCCGTCCTGTCTGAGTGAAGAACAGACGCCCTCAGGCAACCTACACACAGAGGAGGGGCCAAATCCAAAGCTGAACCCCGGGAGCTGTGCGAACAAAGAAGAGAAAGGGAAATTTCTCCCAGCAGCCTCAGGAGCAGTGGATTAAATCTCCACAGTCAACTTGATGTACCTGACATCTGTGGAATACCTGAATAGACAAAGAGTCATCCCAAATTGAGGAGGTGGACTTTGGGAGCAACGATATATATATATATATTTTCCCATTTTCTCTTTTTGTGAGTGTGTATGTGTATGCTTCTGTGTGTGACTTTGTCTGTATAGCTTTGCTTTTACCATTTATCTGCCTAAAATCATAATCCCATTAGCAGAGAGGCTGCATAAAATCATAATAAGGTCACAGACATGCCAAAACACACCACCAGACGTGGACCTGACCTCCAGAAAGACAAGATCCAGCCTCAACCACCAGAAAACAGGCACTACTCCCCTCCACCGGGAAGCCTACACAACCCACTGAACCAACCTTAGCCACTGGGGGCTAACACCAAAAACAGTGGGAACTATGAACCTGCAGCCTGCAAAAAGGAGACACCAAACACAGTCTGTTAAGCAAAATGAGAAGACAGAGAAATACACAGCAGATGAATGAGCAAGGCAAAACCCCACCAGACTGAACAAGTGAAGAGGAAATAGGCAGTCTACCTGAAAAAGAATTCAGAATAATGATAGTAAAGATTATCCAAAATCCTGGAAATAGAATAGACAAAATGCAAGAAACATTTAACAAGGACCTAGAACTAAAGACCAAACAAACAGAGATGAAAAACACAATAAATGAAACTAAAAATTCTCTAGAAGGGATCGATAGCAGAATAACTGAAGTAGAAGAATCGATAAGGGACCTGGAAGATAAAATAGTGGAAATAACTACTGCTGAGCAGAATAAACAAAAAAGAGTGAAAAAAATTGACGACAGTCTCAGAGACCTCTGAGACAACATTAAATGCACCAACATTTGAATTACAGGGGTCCCAGAAGAAGAAAAGAAAAAGAAAGGGACTGAGAAAATATTGGAAGAGATTATAGTTTAAAACTTCCCTAATATGGGAAAGGAAATAGTTAATCAAGTCCAGGAAGCACAGAGTCCCATACAGGATAAATCCAAGGAGAAACATGCCAAGACACATATTAATCAAACTATCAAAAATTAAATACCAAGAAAACATATTAAAAGCAGCATGGGAAAAACAACAAATAACACATAAGGGAATCCCCCTAAGGTTAACAGCTGATCTTTCAGCAGAAACTCTACAAGACAGAAGGGAGGGGCAGGACATATTTAAAGAGATGAAAGAGAAAAACCTACAGCCAAGATTACCCTACCCAGCAAGGATCTCATTCAGATCTGATGGAGACATTGAAAGCTTTACAGACAGGCAAAAGCTAAGAGAATTCAACAACACCAAACCAGCCTTACAACAAATGCTAAAGGAACTTCTCTAGGCATGAAACACATGAGAAGGAAAAGACCTACAATAATAAACCCAAAACATTTAAGAAAATGGTAATAGGAACATAAATATTGATAATTACCTTAAATGTAAATGGATTAAATGCTCCAACCAAAAGACATACACTGGCTGAATGGATACAAAAACTAGACCCGTATATATGCTGTCTACAAGAGACCCACCTCAGACCTAGGTCTGACAGACAGAAAGTGAGGAGATGGAAAAAGATATTCCATGCAAATGGTAAACAAAAGAAAGCTGAAGTAGCAGTTCTCACATCAGACAAAATAGACTTTAAAACAAACACTATTACAGAGACAAAGAAGGACACTACATAATGATCAAGAGATCGATCCAAGAAGAAGATATAACAATTGTAAATATTTATGCACTCAACATAGGAGCACCTCAAACATAAGGCAAATACTAACAGCCATAAAAGGGGAAATCGACAGTAACACAATCATAGTAGGGGCCTTTAACACCCCACTTTCACCAATGGACAGATCATCCAAAATGAAAATAAATAAGGAAACACAAGCTTTAAATGATACATTAAACAAGATGGACTTAACTGATATTTATAGGACACTCCAACCAAAAACAACATAATACACATTCTTCTCAAGTGCTCATGGAACATTCTCCAGGATAGATCATATCTTGGGTCACAAATCAAGCCTTGGTAAATTTAAGAAAATTGAAATCATATCAAGTATCTTTTCTGACCACAACACTATGAGACTAGATATCAATTACAGGAAAAAACCTGTAAGAAATACAAACACATGGAGGCTAAACAACACACTACTTAATAACCAAGAGATCACTGAAGAAATCAAAGAGGAAATCAAAAAATACCTAGAAACAAATGACAGTGAAAACAGGATGACCCAAAACCTATGGGATGCAGCAAAAGCAGTTATAAGAGGGAAGTTTATAGCTATACAGGCCTACCTTACGAAACAAGAACCATCTCAAATAAACAACCTAACCTTACACCTAAAGCAATTAGAGAAAGAAGAACAAAAAAACCCAAAGTTAGCAGAAGGAAAGAAATCATAAAGATCAGATCAGAAATAAATGAAACAGAAATGAAGGAAACAATAGCAAACATCAGTAAAACTAAAAGCTGGTTCTCTGAGAAGATAAACAAAATTGATAAACCATTAGCCAGACTTATCAAGAAAAAAAGGGAGAAGGCTGACATCAATAGAATTAGAAATGAAAAAGGAGAAGTAACAACTCACACTGAAGAAATACAAAGGATCATAAGAGATTACTACAAGCAACTGTATGCCAATAAAATGGACAACCTGGAAGAAATGGACAAATTCTTAGAAATGCACAACCTTCCAAGACTGAACCAGGAAGAAGTAGAAAATATGAACTGACCAAACACAACCACTGAAATTGAAACTGTGATTAAAAATCTTCCAACCAACAAAAGCCCAGGACCAGATGGCGTCACAGGCGAACTCTATCAAACATTTAGAGAAGAGCTAACACCTATCCTTCTCAAACTCTTACCAAATATAGCAGAGGGAGGAACTCCCTCCTAAACTCATTCTACGAAGCCACCATTACTCTGATACCCAAACCAGACAAAGATGTCACAAAGAGGGCTTCCCTGGTGGCGCAGTGCTTGAGAGTCCGCCTGCCGATGCAGGAGACGCGGGCTCGTGCCCCGTTTCGGGAAGATCCCACATGCCGCGGAGCAGCTGGGCCCGTGAGCCATGGCCACTGAGCCTGCGTGTCCGGAGCCTGTGCTCCGCAAATGGGAGAGGCCACAACAGTGAGAGGCCCGCATAACGCAAGGAAAAAAAAAAAAAAAAAAAAGATGTCACAAAGAAAGAAAACCACAGGCTGATATCACGGATGAACATAAATGCAAAAATCCTTAACAAAATATTAGCGAACAGAATCCAATAGCACATTAAAGGGATCATACACTATGATCAAGTGGGGATTATCCCAGGAATGCAAGGATTCCTCAATATACGCAAATCAATCAACGTGATACACCATTTTAACAAATTGATGGAGAAAAACCATATGATCATCTCAGTAGATGCAGAGAAAACTTTCAACAAAATTCAATACCCATTTATGATAAAAACCCTCCAGAAAGTAGGCATAGAGGGAACTTTCCTCAACATAATAAAGGCCATATATGACAAACCCACAGCCAACATCGCCCTCAATGGTGAAAAATTGAAAGCATTTCCACTAAGATCAGGAAGAAGACAAGGTTGCCCACTCTCACCACTGTTATTCAACATAGTTTTGGAAGTTTTAGCCACAGCAATCAGAGAAGAAAAAGAAATAAAAGGAATCCAAATCGCAAAAGAAGAAGTAAAGCTGTCACTATTTGCAGATGACATGATACTATACATAGAGAATCCTAAAGATGCTACCAGAAAACTACTAGAGCTAATCAATGAATTTGGTATACAGCAGGATAGAAAATTAATGCACAGAAATCTCTTGCATTCCTATACACTGATGATGAAAAATCTGAAAGTGAAATTAAGAAAACACTCCCATTTACCATTGTAACAAAAAGAATAAAATATCTAGGAATAAACCTACCTAAGGAGACAAATGACCTGTATGCAGAAAATTATAAGACACTGATGAAGGAAATTAAAGATGATACAAATAGATGGAGAGATATACCATGTTCTTGGATTGGAAGAATCAACATTGTGAAAATGACTCTACTACTCAAAGCAATCTACAGATTCAATGAAATCCATATCAAACTACCACTGGCATTTTTCACAGAACTAGAACAAAAAATTTCACCATTTGTATGGAAACACAAAAGACCCCAAATAGCCAAAGCAATCTTGAGAAAGAAAAACGGAGCTGGAGGAATTAGGCTCCCTGACTTCAGACTATACTACAAAGCTACAGTAATCAAGACAGTATGGTACTGGCACAAAAACAGAAATATAGATCAATGGAACAGGATTGAAAGCCCAGAGATAAACCCACGCACATATGGTCACCTTATCTTTGATGAAAGAGGCAAGAATATACACTGGAGAAAAGACAGCCTCTTCAGTAAGTGGTGCTGGGAAAACTGGACAGCTACATGTAAAAGAATGAAATTAAAATACTCCTTAACACCATACACAAAAATAAACTCAACATGGGTTAAATACCTAAATGTAAGGCCTGACACTATAAAACTCTTAGAGGAAAATGAACACTCTATGACATCAATCACTCCAAGATCCTCTTTGACCCACCACCTACAGAAATGGAAATAAAAACAAAACTAAACAAATGGGACCTAATGAAACTTAAAAGCTTTTGCACTGAAAAGGAAACCATCAACAAGACCAAAAGACAACCCTCAGAATGGGAGAAAATATTTGCAAATGAAGCAACTGACAAAGGATTAATCTCCAAAATTTACAAGCAGCTCATGCAGCTCAATAACAAAAAAATAAAGAACCCAATCCAAAAATGGGCAAAAGACCTAAATAGACATTTCTCCAAAGAAGATATATAGATTGCCAACAGACACATGAAAGAATGCTCAACATCATTGATCATTAGAGAAATGCAAATCACAACTCCAATGAGATATCATCTCACACCGGTCAGAATGGGCATAATCAAAAAATCTACAAACAATAAATGCTGGAGAGGGTGTGGAGAAAAGGGAACCCTCACACACTGTTGGTGGGAATGTAAATTGATACAGCCACTATGGAGAACAGTATGGATGTTCCTTAAAAAACTAAAAATAGAACTACCATACGACCCAGCCATCCCACTACTGGGCATATACCCAGAGAAAACCATAATTCAAAAAGAATCATGTTAAAATGTTCATTGCAGCTCTATTTACAATAGCAAGGACATGGAAGCAACCTAAGTGTCTGTCAACAGATGAATGGATAAAGAAGATGTGGCACATATACACAGTGGAATATTACTCAGCCATAAAAAGGAACAAAATTGAGTTATTTGTACTGAGGTGGATGGACCTAGAGACTGTCATACAGAGTGAAGTAAGTGAGAAAGAGAAAAACAAATACCGTATGCTAATGTATGTATATGGAATCTAAAAAAAAAAAAAGAAAAATGGTCAAAAGAACATAGGGTCAAGACGTGAATAAAGATGCAGACCTACCAAAGAATAGACTTGAGGATACGGGGAGGGGGAAGGGTAAGGTGGGACAAAGTGAGACAGTGGCATGGACATATATACACTACAAAATGTAAAATAGATAGCTAGTGGGAAGCAGCCGCATAGCACAGGGAGATCAGCTCGGTGCTTTGTGACCACCTAGAGGGGTGAGATAGGGAGGTTGGGAGGGAGGGAGATGCTAGAGGGAAGAGATATGGGGACATATGTATACGTGTAACTGATTCACTTTGTTATAAAGCAGAAACTAACACACCATTGTAAAGCAATTATACTCCAATAAAGATGTTACGAAAAAAAACCCTATAATGCTTATTTACCATTATGTGTTGGCAGAATGAGTGAAGAGAAGAAGATAGAAGATACCAAGAGTTGAAGATGGACAACAACTGAAACTCTCATAATACTGCTGGTGGGAGTACAAGTTGGTATAAATAAATTTGAAAACTGTTTTTCAGCATTTACTAAAGCTGAAGATATACCCTATGGCCCAGTAATTTTACTTCTAGGTATCCCCCAACAGAAATTTAATTCCTATTTCACCAAAATATTTTTACCAGAATTTCAAAGTACCACTGTTCAAAATAGTCCAACATTCACCTACATTAGAAGGGATAAATACATTGTGAGGTACTGGCATAATAGAAAAGTATATACACTTTTAGAAAAAAAGAAACATGAAAATCAGAAGAATATATATTATGGGATTACATTGTTATGAAGTCAAAATATCCAAATACAATTTTTAGTATTAGATGCCAATCCAGTGGTTACATTTGGGTGTTAGGTAAAACTGGAAGAGGGTTTGAGGGGCTCCTGGTGTGTTTCAAAATCTTCTTCTTCTTTAGCTAGATGGGTATGTATGAACATGTCTACCCAGGTGTACTCAGTAGGTAAAATTAATCAATATGTACATTTATAATTTGTATACTTTCCTATGTGTAAGATGTACAATTAAAAGTTTATGAAAATAAAAATGGGAAAAGTGCAGTCTTAACAAAATCATCATTCATTGTCTTCTGCTTTGGCAACTCACTCACATTCTGAAATAATAGAAAAGGTTCCTGCAACACACTCTATAAATATACTTTGAATTCTTAATTATGTATTCTTATATGCATAAAGGCAACAAATTCTGGCACAGCACCAAGTTAGAATTTAAGCTACATACTTAAAATTATTTTCCATGAAACTACTTGAATGCTCTTGGTCTGAGACTAATTGGGAGAAAATGTTATTTACCATCCCATGTGAGAAATGAGGACACTAAGTAAAATTAACTCTTCTGAAACTAATATTTTAGTTTCATTAAGATTTCATAGGGTCAAGACTAGAAAAAGGGCAGTAGAACTTTAAGATATCAACTGTGTTAGATTGCTAGAGCTGCCGTAACAAAGTATCAGACACTGGGTCGTTTAAACAACAGAAATTTATTTTCTCACAATTCTGGAGAATAGGAGTCTAAGATCAAGGTGTTGGCAGGGTTGATTTCTTCTGAGGCCTCTCTCCTTAGCTTGTAGAGACTGTCTTCTCCCTGTGTCTTCATGTGTCTTTCCTCTGTGTCTGTGCCCTAATTTCCTTTTCCTATAAGGATGCTAGTCATATTAGATTAGGGCTCAACCCAATGTTCTCCTTTAACTGTAATGACCTCTTTAAAGGGCCTGTCTCTAAATATTGTCACATTCTGAGGGACCAGAGTTTAGGACTTCAACATATGAATTTTGGGAGGACATAATTCAGCCCATAACAGCAACTAATTTGAGGATTGTGGCAGAATCCTTTTTTCATACCCAAGAAGTATTATAAAAACACCTCCCACTTCTATACCACCAGCACCCAATTTTGCTAGACACGTTTTTCCTAGGCTTCCTGGCCCCTTCTAAGACCTACAGCCTGAATGATATAGGCCAACTGTGAACATTCCACTTCCCTTTCCAATCACGTGCCTAGGCATAGGCAAGTGATATAACCCTGGCCTATGAAATAGAAGGGGAAATGCATATGGGAAGCTTCTTGGGAAGTTTTCCTATTTCTTAAAAAGAGACACAATGGAAGAACCAGCCTAGTTCCTGACTTTAGATTCTGCTTCATGTGGGTTTGAAGCTTGGCGCTAAAGGGAATATCTTGCAGCCCTGAGTGTAACCACTTCATAGACCCTAAGAAACACAGAGAATAGAGAAGGATGATAGAAAGTCAAGGAAATCACAGTGAAAAACCTGACCCATAGCTCTGACACAGTGAGTTGAATTAACCTTGGAATTGTCCTACCCCAGACTTCTTGGATATATATTTTCTTTAAGCCAATTTCAATTTGGTAATCTATTTCTTGAAGCCAAAGACATCTTAATTGATATAAGGATGATGTAATTTGTACTCTAAGTATTTTTGTTGCCCATTTCACAAATACTCTGTGGGAAATGAAAAAAAAAGAATTTCTACCCCCTTTTTACATAGTGCTGAGAAAGCCCAGTACATTTTCATCTTACTGTAGATGAAAATGAGACATCACAGTCACATGGTTTTGCAGCAATATAATTTTACATCAAAGAAAAAAAATCATGCTTAGGCAATAAAAATTGCCTATAATTTGCATTATGTTCTTTGTTCCAGTTTCCCTCCTGAGAGCCTTATATGTCAATTTTAGACTTACCAGCACTGACAAGGTGACTTAGGAAAATTGCTGACCCCTGGTCTAGTCCAATGGTATGAAAACAATAAAATGCTTCTAGATTTTCGTTTTACACACTGATGTCAACAGATCTCACCCAAATAGACATCTCTTCCAAGAGACTAACCTCCAGTTTCAGTCCAATATATTTGTGCCCCCTTCAGGTTTAAAAACTGTTCTCAAAAACCCTATCTGACATGAATTCAATGAGTTAAGAATCCTTTTGTACCATAATTGTAATCCATTACATCCTGTGAAAAGATATGCATGAAGTGCCCTTCATTTCTCTGTCAAGTCTTTCTTATAATTTATGTGAAATCACCTCACACATTAGGTGCTAAATAAAGGTCACTTTGTAAGATAAGACATATCCCTAACAACTTTCTTTTTAGATCCACAGAGGGTCTTTCACAGATTCTATGGAAATCTGGATTCTCTCTTGCTAGGCAGAGAGTTCTACTTCTTCATTGTCTCCAAATTTCTTTCCAGTGCTTTGCTCATATTCAGTTAACACTGAAACTTGGCATCAAAGCAAGTATTTCAAACTTTATTTGGCTTCAATCTGTATTCAATCTGATACAGATTGACTGGATGACATTTTACATTTCCTGGGGCCTACAAAAATTTTTCCTATTATTCAATCTACCAGTTACTCCATCTGATTTTGGAATGAAGGCAGACGGATTTTCACAGATGGAGGCCACTCTCTCACTGAACTTTAAATCAAGCAGCCAGTACTGTATACTATTTCTACTTTCAAAATTGCATCTAAAAATGCAAAGAAAAATAACACCTAAATAAATCTAAGGTAAAGTTGTCAGGTTGTTTATTCTGAGTCATTGATCCTGACAGATTTCAGATTGTTGGTATCAGATGGTATTAGGAAGATCAAAATTGCCCTTTTGCCCATTTTGACAACCTCTCAGTTATCATCTGCATCTTTATTGCTTCCTGTGAACTTCTTCACGGCCATATTGATCTGATTAGGTGGCACATCAAAGCCAAGTTTTTATGTAGATTAATGGTTAAACATGTAATCTGTAATTAAGCCTGTAATTTTAGAATGTGTTCCTAGAGCAGACTTTGAGATAGAGAAGAACTGAGTAAAGGTTTAGGGATGAATTCTCACAGGATATACACCTACACCCAAGCCAGAATTGGGAATGAGGAGAAGCTGACCTGCAATGTGGCTGCACCTGAGACCTCAGTAGAGCCTACGGATTGGTGGCAGGGAGGTCACTCTGAAAGGCTAAAATAGCCCTTTGGAGTTCTCTTAAGCTGAGGGTAGGACTCAGGCCTTTGTATCAACACACAAACCAACCACTGGCTGCCAGACACCAACAAGAGGGAATGTAACCTTAGGATATCAGTTCCTTGATGCTGAGAGCAATTCCTGGTGAATGAAGCAGATGATAGTCACACTAGCTGAGGAGATGAGTGCCTCGCACTGAAGAGGGAATGTGGACAGAGCACCACTTGCTTCTTAAGGTAATTCCCTCCATCCAGGAACAACTACTCTAGTATTTGGCTTGTTCTTATTTCATGGGTTAAGGTTAAATACTATACTCCCTACCACTAATATTGATCTTGGAGGGACAGCTAATGCTACCACTTATCTCCTCTTCTATACTATTTAGATTGCCCTCACACTCAGCTGGTGCCTCTCCTGGTTTAAATGACTTGTCTGGTGTGTGCACCGAGATTCTTATCCCTGAGGGATGAGACCCATATGTTACCATGCCCTTCTCAGGCTATGACTGCTGCACTTATTCATTTATTATTGAATCTAAGCATGGAAGTAACACAAGGTACCCCAAAATCACTTGTGTGCCAAACATATTCTTACCTACCAAACTCCTAACAACAAAGGACGTTTACCCCTGCCAGCATGGCAATTCCTTTCCTTGCCTCCTGGTCTTTGTACAGATTACTGAGTGGTAGTCAGAGCTTAAATTTCAGTGGGACTTTATCAAATTACCTGGTGGAAGTGACCACCATCTGGAACCAGGTTCTCTAGATGCACAAAGCCTAAAATCTTATAGGGATAGAAAGTATACCTTAAGTAGAACAATGAGGGTGATATTGAGTGGGGCCACTCCTACTTGTACGTGTTGGTTTCCAGACCCATGCATTCTGCCTACTGAGGACACAGCACTTAATTTATGGTAATTACCACACCCTGGAGGATGGTGCCCCATAGTCGTAGATTATTATCTAAACTGATGCCTGAGCAGGGTTTTTAAGAGGCTATCTCAGTGACCTTTCAGGCTGGAAGTTTGTGGGTGGTTGCAGTATGTGAAGATTCACTGTACAACCCATAACCATTTTGCCACTTCCAGGTGTTCTTAGTCTGAGATGATACTGTGAAGAATCCTGTGTCTTTGTATCACATATTCTGTTAGCCCTTGAAAGTTGTGCTGGGCAAGGTCCTGAGGGCAGAAAAGGCAAACCTATACCCTTAACCTAGTCAGTCCCAGTCAAGATGAATCTGCTTATTTCAGGGTAGAAAGTGCTCAACCTAGTCAATTTGTCATCAAATGGTTGATTAGTCTCCTCAAAGAATTATGTCGTACCAGAAAGCTTATTCTCTGTTGCTGGCAGTTTGAGGCATTCAGCAGTGGCAGTAAATACATCAGCCTCAGTGACTTGAAGCCTATGCTATTAAGCCCAAGCATAGGCTTAATAACTGGTAAAATTATGAACAGATAAGGCATGAACTGGGAGAAAATATTTACAAATCACATGTTTCACAATGGATTTGTCTTACAGGAGAGTGGGAGCCCTCCATTTTGATGCAGTCCAATTCAGCAAGTTCTTCTTTTATGGGTTTTGCCTTTGTTGTAATTTCTAAAAAATCTTTTCCTATCCCAAGGTATCAGATATTTTCTCCAAGATGCTCTCTTAGACTTCTGCATTTTTAGACTATATATTTGCACCTATGATCTAGCCTTTAGCATGTCTTCAAAACTTAACTAATTTCCTTTTACCTGCTTGTATGGCACCAAGGACTTCTTTCTCCCTTCTTCTGCCACAGGTAAGTCAGTGCCCACATCTCATCCACCACTGAAGAAAACCTTTCTTTCTTTGGATTTCAAACTACCTGGTTGCTTGGTGATATCAGGTCTATTATAAAAACAATAAAAATTATGATTTTGTAGTTGACCCATCTTTTACTTTTTGTTGAGTGCAGGATATCTTCCAGCTTTCTAAGTTCTAGATATTAAGTGGAACTCTATTTATTATTATTGTTATTTTAAACAGCTTTATTGAAATACGATTCAACCATCATAAAATTCATCCATTTAAAATATAAAGTTTAGTTATTTTTAGTAATATTCAGAGTTGTGCAATCAACACCACTATATACATTATAATTTTAGAACATTTTCATCACCCTCAAAAAAAAATTCAATATACATTAGCAGTCACTTCCCACATTTCTCTCCCAGCTCTGAATAACCACTAATCTACTTTATGTCTCTCTAATTTTGCCCATCCTGGACATTTTATATACATGAAATAATACAGTATGTGGTATTTTTTGACTGGCTTCTTTCACTTACAAGTTTTTAAGGTTCATCCATGTTCTACCAAGTATCAGAATTCATTCCTTTATATGGATGAATAATATTCCCTTGTATGGATATATCACATTCATCAGTTGATAGATATTTGGATTTTTCCACTTTTTGGTTATTATAAATGATGCTACTATTAAAATTGGTACATATGTTTTTGTGTGTATACAATAACTTTTCATTTCCCTTGGGTATATACCTAGGAGTAGAATTACTGAGTACATGGTCACTTATTTCTAACATTTTAAGGAACTACCAAACTGCTTTCAAAAGTGGTTTTATTTTTAAATTATTTTTCAATGTGCCTAAAATACAATGATTACAGTCATTATGTTCTTTGGACTCATGCCCTATAATCATCATTATTCCACTGATGTATTAGTCTACTGGTGGACTGCTGTAGGTAAAGCCTTTTTTTGGACAATCATGTAATAATCCAGGCAAGTGATCATGAAACGCTGAACTAAAGCAATAAAGTGAAAATTCTATTAAAAAATAAGTAAATAAAAATCTGGAATTATTTAAGAAGAAGTACTGACAAAATCACAATCCCATTATAGGTGGGAATGAAAGAGAAAAAGGAATCAAGGGTGCTCTTTACATAAAGCCCACTCATGCAGACTTATTGAGGCAAGTTAGGCTATTGCTACAATTTGCACAAGCTATTAGATACTTTTGATTTGCATAATAATTTTATTTGCTTAAACATTTCTCTACTTTTTTTGCTATTTGTAAATAAGGGTGGCAATGAAATATTGCCTAAGAATTTAAATTATAGTTTTAATAAATATATAGAGATATTCATATGTATTTAAGTAACTCGATTATCAGTTATCCCTGAACAAAGTTACATTTTGTTTCTGCTTTAGCAAAAACTGCTGATATTATTTGCTCATTTTTGATGCTGCCAGTAATAAAAACAAACAAAAACACTGAAAAACACTGTACTTGTACTGCTTCACAACGTCCCAGGAATTTTCTGTCCGGCTGTTTTTTTACTTCGCGTCTGTATTAGCTGCTTTGGTCCTTGCAGAAGGTCAGTATGGATTCTGGTGTCTTAACTCTATCATTTAGCAGAGATAATGTACTAATATGCTTCTTGCTCCTAACTCTAAAAGTAACCCAGTGCTTCTTCTCGTTGACTTACGTCCCAAATCATTACTTGATTTCTAGATTGACCTCTTCTAGGTAACTAAGATAATAACACCAGTCTGTTGAATGACTTTCTGATTTCCTGCTCCATGAAGCTCATAATATTCTTCTACCAATAAGGAGAGCTGGCCTTCGTATTCACACTCTGTTATCACTCAGCTATATTTGCTTCCCCAAAAGTCTAGCACTAAGATATAATAGAGTTACTTTGCTAACCTTGTTGATCTTGATACTTTGCAAATTGCCACAGGCCTTTTACATACTTTTCATTTTTCTTAAATGTAACAGTGCAGTTAAAAAGTTATGCAATTTTTTTCTTTATAACACCTGTTTCAGAAATCATTACAGCTCAAGTTTCTTCATGGCATAAATTGCTTTATTTTGATTTCATCACTTTTTATGTCATTTCTTTTCCATGTCAATATGATTAAGGCTATATTTAGAAACAGTATTTTCAGACAACTTTTGCTTATGTAGCTGCAGTTTTTGTGAACATGCTTTAGGGTTTCAATTTCCACGCAAATATACCCTTTCTCTTTACAGCTTGCCTTCCTCGTTCTCGACCCCCCCACACACACACACCTGCACACAAAATCCAGATAGATTTAATTCTTCTTACTGTGGTTAAGTCAAAATGTTGGAACACTCTTATTTTTCATTGATATTTGCTTTCCTACTCTTCAGAAGCTTGATTATGAATCATACAAGCAATCTCAAAATATAGTTTAAATACAATTCCTTTATTCTTTCTTTAGATGGCTGACTTGAAGAATAGCACAACTATTGGCATCCAGAAGGATCAGAGAACTAGGGAGCCTCCCACTGAGGTCCTGACGGCCAGTGGTAATGAACCAAGCCACAGGGGCCACTGTGCTGGGGTATATCTCCTAGCCAGTGCAGCCCAACAAAATTGGTTTAGACATGTATATATCCATTACACTGACAATGATACAGTAGACTCATATCTATATGATATTTTACATCCTATTGTCCTGGCTGCAGTCCTAAAAATGTGGTCAGAAGAAAGGGAAAAGAAAATAGAAAATGACATATATACTAAATAGTATTTTCTTTTTCACCGAAACAAAACAAAAGTTAATTTTAACTCTATATGCATTTTATTTTTTGTTTTGTTTTGGTTGTTGGTTGAGGATATTTTTGAAAAGTTTATGTGTCTACTTATCTCTTTTCAGATAGTGATGAAAAGGGAAACTACTTTTATGAGTTCCATTAGCTTTTGTTGTAAAGAATTGAAAAAACATTAGAATATCAGGGACTTTCTTACAGAAAAATCTAGTAAAAACATTCTTAATGACATACTTCATTCGTTATTGGCTCTTTGAAAGTTCCCCTCCCATTTGAAGCTCTGCAGTTAGCTCAAAAAGGGAGCATCTGGCATCAAATTATGAGTAAAAATGCTTAATAAAAGAGCCACTGTCAGAGCCTGCCTTATGGGCTGGTGGAATAACAGAGCTGCTTTACAAGATGAAATAGGAGAGGCCAAAAGGCAGACATTTCCCTTATCCCCTCCCCAAATGCAGGCTTTATTACACCATCACAGTATCTCAGTTCCCCGGAGTTCTTTCTTTCTTTTTGGTTGGTGACTAAAGGGCTCTTTTGAAATGTTAATTTTACCGTCAAGAGGCAGTATGGTCTAATCTTTAAGAATGTGGGCCTTAGAATCAGATCCCCAGTGTTCTAATCTTTGCTCTGACACTTACTATGAGTTACTTAATGTTATCTCTAAGTAAGATTAGGGTTAATCTAAAAGAGGTCACCTGACCTCTTAAAATTTCTGTAAGAATGAAATGACATATCCATATTCAGTTCCTAAAATAACTCTCGACACTTAGTAAGTACTCATTAAATATTAGCTATTAATATCATTATGTAAGAGGGGAAATACATTCATCACCATGAATTAACTCCTTTGATACAATGTGCTTCTCATTCTAGCAGGATTCTGCATTGATAGAACAGGGAACAGTGGAGGGGAAGGTCAGGATATGTCTTGAGTACTAAAGACGGTGAAGAGAATGTAGGCTTGGTGTATGTTATAATTTCTCATTCTTCTTCTTTTTTTTTTTGCCATTTCTCGTTATTCTTAAAGATAGTCTCCAAAGTTGTATAAATTTCAGGCCCCACAAGACATGGATCCTCTCCCGTCAACATGAGTAGTGCCTCTCAAAATTTAATGCACACATGCACCACTTAGGCATTTCATTAAAAGATTTCAATTTAGAGAAAATATTTGCAAATGATATGACTGGTGAGGGGTTAATAACCAAAATATATAAACCACTCCTACACCTCAATATCAAAAAACAAACCAATTAAAAAATGAACAGAAGACCCAAATAGACATTTTCCCAAAGAGGACATGAAGATGGCCAACGGGCCATCATTAAAACCACAATGAGATATCACCTCACACCTATCAGATCAGTTATCATCTAAAAGAACATAAATAACAAGCGTTGGTGAGGATGTGGAGAAAAAGGAACCCTCGAACACTGTGGGTGGGAATGTAAACTGGTACAGCCACTATAGAAAACAGTATGGAGGTTTCTCAAAAAACTAAAAATAGAACTACCATATGCCCTAGAAATTCCACTCCTGGGTATATATCCAAAGAAAATGAAAACACTAATTTGAAAAGACACATGTACCTCAATGTTCATAGCATTATCTACAATTGCCAAGATATGGAAGCAACAGATCAACAGATAAAGAAGAAAAAGAACCCCACATGCACAATGGATTGCTCCCCAGCCATAAAAAAATAACAATATTTTGCCATTTGCAACAACATGGATGGACTTGGAGGGTATTATGCTAAGTGAAATAAGTCAGACAGAGAAATACAAATAATGTATGATATCATGTATCTGTGCAATCTAAAAAATAAACAAACTATTGAAAATAACAAAAAAGAAACAGACTCAGAGATAGTTACCAGTGGGAAGACGGAAGTGGGGAGGGGCAAGATAGGGGTAGGGGACTATTATGTACAAAATAAATAAGCTACAAGAATGTATTGTACAACACAGGGAATATAGCCAATGTTTTGTAATAACTATAGAGTATAACCTTTAAAAATTGTGAATCACTGTGTTGTATACCTGTAACTTATATAATATCGCACATCAACTATAATTTAAAAAGTTTAAAAAATCTGGGATGGGGCCCAAGATTCTAGATTTCTAATAGGCTGACACCAATGCTGGTAGTTTCTCTGGGAGCACATTATGAGTAACAAGAACAGAGAATATTTTGAGTACAGATACAATCAAACACGGCATTAGACCTTCCCATTCTCCACTGTGCCATACCAGCACTGCCACTGCAGTGACGGTGGCCAAAAATCCCTTAGTGCACATTTGGCCACACATCATGATCCTGCATTTTTACTGGGTCATGCATTGTGATGCCAGGACTCAACACAGTTCGGGAGTAGAAATGTGATCAAATTATCATTTGGCTAATTGAGAGGACTGGTTCTATTGCCTTTGATTGAAGATACATCAAAGTTAGACCCTCTGGGAACATAACAGGAAAAGCAACTCAGTGAAAGCTCTCTAGTGCCTCTATGGGAAGCACTCCATTGCCTGTCCTGATAATAAGCCCTTGTGAGGTAAGAATCACATTATCAAATACTTTTAGAACGTTTACTTTTGACACTGGATAGACCAAAATTTCATGAATTTTTGTGCTAAGAGAAACCTTGGAGACTCTTTAATCCAACTCTCTCTCTACTCATAGATTAGAAATTTGAGGTCCAGAGGTATTAAGTGACTTGTGCAAGACAACGCAGTTAGGAGCAGAACTGTCTCCTAAGCCTAGTTTTCCTCTAACCATGTTGTCCCTAGAAGGATAGAGGACAAGCTTTATGCAGGAAAAGAATGCCACCAACCCATGGTAACCTCTAACATGCAGGATAGGTGAGCTTATACTGAGGTATTTGAATGGGAGGTATAATAAGGACAGAGGTGGCCAAGGAAGGTTTTAGAGGATATCTGGGACTGAAGCTGGACTTCAAAGGAAGAATGAACCAGATGCAAATTCAGTTTTCCAAAAAGAGAGTCCCATTGAAAAGCACTACGCTCTGTGGTTATCATGGAACCCAGGGAATAGCAATCAACCATAATGGAACTTGTTTTCTGGAGAGATGGCTGAGCAAGAGATGTCTGGGACCTGGAAAACTGAAATACTGATTAATATAGCAGATGTATTGTAGGAGCAGAAGGTCCAGGCAGGTCCAGGGAGGTCCTGAAGGTCAAACTATTCCTGGAGACTGTGTTTTAGGGAATGGGAATTAAGTTCCCATGAGGATTTTTGGAGTAAATAAGGTCTTTTGAAAACAAGAAAGGGTACCAGACATAAAAAACAAAGGCAGGGATTAAGGCATAAGGAAATAAGACATGTCAGAACTGCAATATGAAGAGGGGAATTAATTTCAAGGGATAAAACAATGTCAGAGGTATTGGTATTCAGGTACACAGTCAGAGCAGGGCCAACAGCATGGCTGATATGGCACTATCTGCTAGCCCAAGGATCTGAGAATTCCCCTTGACCAAGAACAGAATTATCTACAGGTAGAGACAGATGAATTAACTCACCACAATTTGGATTATGAGGGCAATGGAATCTAGGACTGAGACATCTCACCATCAACGGAGACAAGCCCCTCTTCTCTGAGGGTCAGCTATGTTAAGATGGAAGAGTGTGCCATACAGCCTAAGGTACTACAACAGAAAAACTAGGGAGATAGAGCTGTAGACTCTGGAGCCAAGTCATTTTGCAGCTCCCTCTATTTAGGGATGATGTGTTTGGCTTGTGAAAAGATCACTGGGATTGGAGGTGAGTCTGGATTAAAGTTTTCAGTCAGACAATGATCTACTGTGTGAACGTAGTCAAGGCACTTATTTACTTTCCTTGAGCCAAATTTGCTCACCTGTAAAATGGGGCACAGAAACTGCCTTGTTCATTTCACATTTTTTAGGGTATAGTTTTAAAAGTATTTAAAAATAATTTCAGACTTAGAAAAAAATTACAAAAATAGTACAAAAAAAGACCAAAGACACATACTGTATACCATTCTGCCAGATTCCCCAAATATTTTTTTCTAAATCACATTTGCTTTATCATTCTGTGTGTGCATATGTGACTTTTTTCTGAACCATGTGAGCATAGGTTACAGATATGATGCTCCTTTACCCCCAGATACTTCCATGTGTGTGTCTCCTTCAAACAAGAACATTCTATCACATACACAAGACAATTCTAAAAATAAGGAAATTAATTATCTAACCTGAGAAAAATTCATATTTTTCCAATTATCCTAAAACATCCTTTCAAAGAAAATTTTTGTGGTGTGTATGTGTGCTCTGGTATAGGATCCAGTCCAGGATCTTAGATTGTATTTAACTATCAAATCTTGCAAGTCTCTTTTAATCTTCCCCAGTCTTTGTCTTTCATGACCTTATTATTTTTGAAGAATATTTTGTAAAACGTCCCTCAATAGGGTTTTTGATGTTTTCTCATAAGTTAACTCACCTTGTTCATTTTTGACTGACAAGAATAATACTGACTTCATATTTTGTTGTCAGAATCAAAAGCAATAATCTGTATGAAACTGCTTTAGTAAAATGTAAAGTTCTATCCCAAACCTAGGGTTGAGAATTAAAAGGATTATTACTCCTTTCAATCCGAATCCTCATCTCTGCTCTTATCTAGAATATGTGGTATTTCTCCTGAAAAGTAGCACTAGGATACACTGCCTTACTTAGGTACAGCAGTGAAGCTGGAGGATAATTGAATTCTATGTCATGTTCACTAAGAGAGAAACTTTAAAACACTGGTGTTATAATAACCTAGGGCGCTCCTAACCTCCTCTTTTTTTTTTTTTTTTTTTTTTTTTTTTTTTGCGGTACGCGGGCCTCTCACTGCTGTGGCCTCTCCCGTCGCGGAGCACAGGCTCCGGACTCGCACGCTCAGCAGCCATGGCCCACGGGCTCAGCCGCTCCGGGGCATGTGGGATCCTCCTGGACCGGGGCACGAACCCGCGCTCCCTGCATCGGCAGGCGAACTCCCAACCACCGCGCCACCAGGGAAGCCCCTAACCTCCTCTTGCTGCCTCCCTATTTCTTTTCACCTAGGAATCTCCCCTTGTAAAATCCTTGCACATTTAATTGCATCTTGGTGTCTACTTCCCAGAGGACCTGGACTAATAGAGGGAACTACTGCTCTCCTGGACACTGTGGGAAGAATAAGAAAAAAAAAATTATTATCTCTCCCTGAAAAGCAGGGCACTGTACTGAAATATGCAAGTTGTCTGGCAAAATAACATCTTATGAATTCTCCCTGAATCAGTCCAAATCATCAGGCTTTGAAACCATAGTCAAATGTCACCAACCATTTGCATTCTATAGACAGCAGAGAATGTCAACTCCATCCCAGAGTGAAAAACCAATTGGGTCAGGAAGAGAGTGGTTGAACAGAAGCCTCAGGGAAGGAAAGAAGAATGGAAGATACATAATGTGGAACTAGTAATTTACCATAATAACAAGTGTCCCCTTAAGCAAGAAGAGTGAAGTTAATTGATTTTATATTAGTTGATGCTAAGAACAATGATTAAGAATGAGAGGAAGATCATATATCAGCACTGTGTTTTCTCGCAGCAGTTGCTGCTTGCAGAGGACATCAGCCCACTGCGGCTCTCTGCAGTCTCTGGCCCCCTCCTACAGGACCGGTCACTGCGGCCATTGCTACTCTCTGCACCCCAGCCTGGCCACCGCTGCCTCTTTCCAGTTCTCACAGCCTCAGCACTGCCTTCATCCCAGCAGTAGCCTCGACCGTCACTCCCGGCTCCTGCATCACAGTCCGACCACTACTGCACGTTCCACCTCTGCCCCAGTCACCGCCACTTCTGATATTCCGGTGGTTGTGATGTGATCCCACAGAATTATAAAATGAAAGTGGAAAAAAAGTGCCTCTGCTCGTGACTTATTCTTCCACTATTGAACATACCTCTTCCTTTGGATTTTGGGTCAAAGAGAGAGTTGCCATGCTGTGCCAGATTTGGAGGAGGCAAAGGAGGCCATCAAGACGGTGGAGGAGTGAGACGTTTGAGATCACCTGGCTCCCCACAGATACTTCAGAAATACACCTACACGTGGAACAACTCCTACAGAACACATACTGAATGCTGGCAGAAGACCTCAGACTTCCCAAAAGGCAAGAAACTCCCCGCATACCGGGGTATATAAGTATTTTTCCTCTTTCTCTTTCTGTGTGTATGTATATGCTTCTTTGTGTGATTTTGTCTGTATAGCTTTGCTTTTACAATTTGCCCTAGGGTTCTGTTTGCCCATTTATTTATTTCAAGGATAGTTTATAGTGCTTGTTATCATTGGTGGATTTCTTTTTTGTTTGGTTGCTCTCT
This sequence comes from Lipotes vexillifer, assembly GCF_000442215.2. NCBI lineage: Eukaryota > Metazoa > Chordata > Mammalia > Artiodactyla > Lipotidae > Lipotes > Lipotes vexillifer. Next base: position 388,493 of record NW_006772719.1, on the reverse strand, counting down.
TCTTTCTTTCTTTCATTTTTTCTTTTTTTAATTACTCTTTAATTTTTAATAATTTAAAATTTTTTTCATTTTAATAAATTCATTTTATTTTACCTTTTTCGTTCTTTCTTTCTTTTTTCCTCCCTTTTATTCTGAGCTGTTTGGATGAAAGGCTTTCAGTACTCCAGCCAGGCATCGGGGAAGTGCCTCTGAGGTGGGAGAGCCAAGTTCAGGACACTGGTCCACAAGAGACCTCCAAGCTCCAAGTAATATCAAATGGAGAAAATCTCCCAGAGATCTCCATCTCAACGCAAAGACCCAGCTCCACTCAACCAGCAAGCTACAGTGCTGGACACCCTATGCCAAATAACTAGCAAGACAGGAACACAACCCTATCCATTAGCACACAGGCTGCCTAAAATCATAATAAGGTCACAAACACCCCAAAACACACCACCAGACGTGGACCTGACCACCAGAAAGACAAGATCCAGCATCATCCACCAGAAAACAGGCACTACTCCCCTCCACCAGGAAGCCTACACAACCCACTGAACCAACCTTAGCCACTGGGGGCTGACACCAAAAACAATTAGAACTATGAACCTGCAGACTGTGAAAAGGAGACCCCAAACACAGTAAGTTAAGCAAAATGAGAAGACAAAGAAACACACAGCAGATGAAGGAGCAAGGTAAAAACCCACCAGACCTAACAAATGAACAGGAAATAGACAGTCTACCTGAAAAAGAATTCAGAATAATGATAGTAAAGATGCTTCAAAATCTTGTAAACAGAATGGAGAAAATACAAGAAACGTCTAACAAGGACCTAGAAGAACTAAAGACCAAACAAACAATCATGAAAAACACAAAAAATGAAATTAAAAATTCTCGAGAGGGGAACAATAGCAGAATAACTGAAGCAGAAGAACAGATAAGTGACCTGGAAGATAAAATAGTGGAAGTAACTACTGCAGAGCAGATAAAGAAAAAAGAATGAAAAGAATTGAGGAAAGTCAAAGAGACCTTTGGGACAACATTAAATGCACCAACATTTGAATTATAGGAGTCCCAAAAGAAGAGAAAAAGAAAGGGACTCAAAAATATTTGAAGAGATTACAGTTGAAAACTTCCGTAACATGGGAAAGGAATAGTCAGTCAAGTCCAGGAAGTGCAGAGAGTCCCATACAGGATAAATCCAAGGAGAAACACACCAAGACACATATTAATCAAACTATCAGAAATTAAATACAAATAAAAAATATTAAAAGCAGCAAGGGAAAATCAAAAAATAACATACAAGGGAATCACCATAAGGTTAAAAGCTGATCTTTCAGCAGAAACTGCAAGCCAGAAGGGAGTGGCAGGACATATTTAAATTGCTGAAAGGGAAAAACCTACAACCAAGATTACACTGCGGAGCAAGGATCTCATTCAGATTTGATGGAGAAATTAAAATCTTTACAGACAAGCAAAAGCTAAGAGAATTCAGCACAACCAAACCACCTTTACAACAAATGCTAAAGGAACTTCTCTAGTCAGGAAAGAAAAGAGAAGGAAAGACCTACAGTAACAAACCCAAAACAATTAAGAAAATGGTAATAGGAACATACATAATGATAATTAGCTTAAATGTAAATGGATTAAATGCTCCAACCAAAAGACATCGACTGGCTGAATGGGTACAAAAGCTAGACCTGTATATATGCAATCTACAAGAGACCCACTTCAGAACTAGGGACACATACAGAGTGAAACTGACAGGATAGAAAAACATATTCCATGCAAATGAAAATCAAAAGAAAGCTGCAGTAGCAATTCTCATATCAGATAAAATAGACTTTAAAACAAAGACTATTACAGAGACAAAGTAGGACACTACATAATGATCAAGGGATCAATCCAAGAAGAAGATATAACAATTGTAGGGGCTTCCCTGGTGGCGCAGTGGTTGAGAGTCTGCCTGCTAATGCAGGGGACACGGGTTTGAGCCCTGGTCTGGGAGGATCCCACATGCCGCGGAGCAACTAGGCCCGTGAGCCACAACTACTGAGCCTGCGCATCTGGAGCCTGCGGTGATCCACTGCTTGTTTAGTAGCATATTGTTTAGCCTCCACGTTTGTGTTTTTTTGCAGTTTTTCTAAATAGTTGATTTCTAGTCATATAGCACTGTGGTCAGAAAAGATGCCTGATACAATTTCAATTTTCTTAAATTTACTGAGACTTGTTTTGTGGCCTAGCATGTGATTTATCCTGGAGAATGTGCACATGGAACCATGTGCACTTGAAAAGAATGTGTATTTTGCTGCTTTCTACTGGAATGCTCTGTATATATCAATTAAGTCCATTTGGACTAATGAAAAAAAAAAGATATAACAATTGTAAATATTTATGCACCCAACATAAGAGCACCTCAAAACATAAGGCGCATATTAACAGCCATAAAAGGGGAAATCAACAGTAACACAATCATAGTAGGGGACTTTAACACCCCACTTTCAAATGGACAGATCATCCAAAAAGAAAATAAAGAAACACAAACTTTATACATTAAACAAGATGGACTTAATCGATATTTATAGGACATTCCATCCAAAAACAACAGAATAAACCCTCTTCTCAAGTGTTCATGGAACATTCTCCAGGATACATCATATCTTGGGTCACAAATCAAGCCTTGGTAAATTTAAGAAAATTGAAATCGTATCAAGTATCTTTTCTGACCACAACGCTTTGAGAGCAGATATCAATTACAGGGAAAAATTTGTTAAAAATACAAACACATGGAGGCTAAACAATACACTACTTAATAACCAAGAGATTACTGAAGAAATCAAAGAGGAAATCAAAAAATACCTGGAAACAAATGACAATGAAAACACGACGATCCAAAACCTATGCGATGCAGAAAAAGCAGTTCGAAGAGGGAAGTTTATAGCAATACAATCCTACCTTAAGAAACAAGAAACATCTCAAATAAACAACCTAACCTTATACCTAAAGCAATAGAGAAAGAACAAAAAACCCCTAAAGTTAGCAGAAGGAAAGAAATCATAAATATCACATCAGAAATAAATGAAAAAGAAATGAAGGAAACAATAGCTAAGATCAATAAAACTAAAAGCTGCTTCTTTGAGAAGATAAACAAAATTGATAAACCATTAGCCAGACTCATCAAGAAAAAAAAGGGAGAAGGCTGACATCAATAGAATTAGAAATGAAAAAGGAGAAGTAACAACTCACACTGAAGAAATACAAAGGATCATAAGAGATTACTACAAGCAACTATATGCCAATAAAGTGGACAACCTGGAAGAAATGGACAAATTCTTAGAAAAGCACAACACTTCTGAGACTGAACAGGAAGAAATAGAAAATATAAACAGACCAGTCACAAGCACTGAAATTGAAACTGTAATTAAAAATCTTCCAACCAACAAAAGCCCAGGACCAGATGGCTTCACAGGTGAATTCTATCAAACATTTGGAGAAGAGCTAATACCTATCCTTCTCAAACTCTTCCAAAATATAGCAGAGGGAGGAACACTCCCAAACTCATTTTACGAGGCCAACATCACCCTGATACCAAAACCTGACAAAGATGTCACAAAAAAAGAAAACTACAGACCAATATCACTGATGAACATATATGCAAAAATCCTCAACAAAATACTAGAAAACAGAATCTAACCACACATTAAAAGGATCATACAGCATGATCAAGTGGGGTTTATCCCAGGAATGCAAGGATTCTTCAATGTATGCAAATCTATCAATGTGATACACCATATTAACATATTGAAGGAGAAAAACCATATGATCATCTCAATAGATGCAGAAAAGGCTTTTGACAAAATTCAGCACCATTTATGATAAAAACCCTCTAGAAAGTAGGCATAGAGGGAACTTACCAAAACATAATAAAGGCCATATATGACAAACCCAAAGCCAACATCATCTTCAATGGTGAAAAACTGAAACCGTTTCCACTAAGATCAGGAACAATACAAGGTTGCCCACACTCACCACTATTATTCAACATAGTTTTGGAAGTTTTAGCCACAGCAATCAGAGAAGAAAAATAAATAAAAGAAATCCAAATCAGAAAGGAAGAAGTAAAGCTGTCACTGTTTGCAGATGACATGATATTCTACATAGAGAATCCTAAAGATGTTACCAGAAAACTACTAGAGCTAATCAGTGAATCCGGTAAAGTAGCAGGATACAAAATTAATGCACAGAAATCTCTTGCATCCCTATATACTAATGATGAAAAATCTGAAAGTGAAATTAAGAAAACACTCCCATTTACCATTGCAAGAAAAAGAATAAAATACCGAGGAATAAACCTACCTAAGGAGACAAAAGACCTGTATGTAGAAAATTATAAGACACTGGTGAAAGAAATTAAAGATGATACAAAAAGATGGATAGATATACCATGATCTTGGATTGGAAGAATCAGCATTGTGAAAATGACTACACTTACTACCCAAAGCAATCTACAGATTCTATGCAATCCGTACCAAACTACCACTGGCATTTTTCACATAAGTAGAACAAAAATTTTCACAAATTGTATGGAGACACAAAAGACCCCGAATAGCCAAAGCAATCTTGAGAAAGAAAAACGGAGTTGGAAGAATCAGGCTCCCAGACTTCAGACTACACTACAAAGCTCTAGTAATGAAGACATTATGGTACTGGCACAGAAACAGAAATATAGATCAATGGAAAAGGATAGAAAACCAAGAGATAAACCCACACACATATAGTCACCTTATCTTTGATAACGGAGGTAGGAATATACAATGGAGAAAAGACAGCCTCTTCAATAAGTGGTGCTGGGAAAACTGGACAGCTACATGTAAAAGAATGAAATTAGAACACTCCATAACACCGTATTTAAAAATAAACTCAAAATGGATTAAAGACCTAAATGTAAGGCCAGACACTTTAAAACTCTTAGAGGAAAACATGGGCAGAACACTCTATGACATAAATCACAGGAACGTCCTTTTTGACCCAGCTCCTAGAGAATCGGAAATAAAAACAAAAATAAACAAATGGGACCAAAGAAACTTCAAAGCTTTTGCACAGCAAAGGAAACCATAAACAAGACCAAAAGACAACCCTCAGAATGGGAGAAAATATTCGCAAATGAAGCAACTGACAAAGGATTAATCTCCAAAATTTACAAGCAGCCCATGCAGCTTAATATCCAAAAAAACAAAGAACCCAATCCAAAAATGGGCAGAAGATCTAAATAGACATTTCTCCAAAGAAGATATACAGACTGCCAACAAATACATGAAAGCATGCTCAACATCATTAATCATTAGAGAAATGCAAATCAAAACTACAATGCGATATCCTCTCACAATGGTCGGAATGGGCATAATCAAAAAATCTAGAAACAGTAAATGCTGGAGAGGGTGTGGAGAAAAGGGAACCCTCACACACTGTTGGTGGGAATGTAAATTGATACAGCCACTACAGAGAACAGTATGGAGGTTCCTTAAAAAACGAAAAACACAACTACCATATGACTCAGCAATCCCACTACTGGGCACATACCCTGAGAAAACCATAATTCAAAAAGAGTCATGCACCACAATGTTCATTGCAGCTCTATTTACAATAGCCAAGACGTGAAAGCAACCTAAATGTCCATCGATAGATGAATGGATAAAGAAGATGTGGCACATATACACAATGGAATATTACTCAGCCATAAAAAGAAATGAAATTGAGTTATTTGTAGTGAGGTGGATGGACCCTAGAGTCTGTCAAACAGCGTGAAGTAAGTCAGAAAGAGAAAAAGAAATACCGTATGCTATCACATATATATGGAATCTTAAAAAGAAAAAAAAAGGTTCTGAAGAACCTAGGGGCAGGACAGAAATAAAGACTCATATGTAGGAAATGGACTTGGGGACATGGGGAGGGGAAGGGTAAGCTGGGATGAAGTGAAAGAGTGGCATGGACTTACATATACTACCAAACGTAAAACAGATAGCTAGTGGGAAGCAGTGGCACAGCACAGGGAGATCAGCTTGGTGCTTTGTGACCACCTAGCGGGGTGGGATAGGAAGGATGGGAGAGAGACACAAGAGGGAGGAGATATGGGGATATATGTATATGTATAGATGATTCACTTCGTTATAAAGCAGAAATAACACACCACTGTAAAGCAATTATACTCCAATAAAGATGGTAAAAAAAAAAAATAAAGAATGAGAGGAAAACATCCACTCCCCTGAAGGAGATTCTAATAGGACTTCTAACATTTCCAGCTCTTAAATGAGGATGGGTAATGATCCTGCATATCTCATTTTCACAGTGTCATGTAAACAAGTCGACCAGCCTGCCTGGAGTCACAGCCAATTGCAGCAGTGTTCTGTAGCAAAGATTTTATCTGATGTGTGAAGGGCATATCAGCCTTTCAGAGGTGGAAGGCCAACCTTCCCCAGGGCTTCCTGTTGGCTTGAATCTTTGGTGATGCTTGGAAGGCAGGTGCTGGTCCTAAAATGGCTCACAGCCTGATTTGCACAGCCTCAAGAGACAGCCCTGGGAGCCTTTGTGAGTAGTCAAAGTGCCTCCAGGAATCCCCAAAGTGCTGAATGATCTTGGCAGGGATCAGGGGGTGGAAAAGAGAAAATATTTGACTTACGTCTGCATTTACTGCAAACAAAGGGATGGCGTGTTCGGTTATGAAGACCTCAAGAAAATATCCTCATCAGTCTAATTTAAAACCATACCAGCTGGGCAGATAAATCATTATGTAAATCATATCACTGCTATCAGAATATTTTAAGGAAATGAGGAAAGACTAGGTGTGTTTCTATTCATGAATTCTTTTCTTGTTACACACACATACAGACACAAATGCTAAATTTGCTATAATTAGTTCTGTTCTCTACAGAAAGCTTCATTTATTGGGGATGCCATTAAACAAGTGAAATACAAATTCCAGGTGACATTGATATGATCATAATCACTTTCCTGGCTGCCAGAGATATTTTCTGAAAGGAACCTGCATTTCTACAGATGGCATGAAAAAAAAATTAGGCCTGCAGAACACACCCATTATTCCTGCAAGGCCCTCAGTTCATTAGTTGAAGCAGCCAAGTCTTCACGAGCTGCGACTGATCCACAAATGGGAAATGAGCAAGAGTATAAATTCCCAGCAAACCAAATTATTAACATTTGCTGCCTGCATCTTGGAAACACAGTAAATCAAATGTGTCATCATTTATCAAGACAAAATATCATTACTAATTGGGATTAATTTGCTGCTGTGGGATTGCTGACCTTTGCTGAAAGAAAATAAATCTGCTCGTTAGTTGTCTTCATTTAATTTTCCTTGAAGGAGGAAGAGGGGAAAAGGCAGCCTGTTTTGGGGAGGAGGAAGGAGGTGGGGACATTCTTATATGCTAAACAGCTATACATTTTAAAGTCCCAAAGCAATGAGAGAACCTGCTGATGTACTATTGCCAGTTGACAATTCAGGAGTTTTGATATGTGCTCAGAGATCACAGTGCCTCCAGCTGCCACTGTCTGTGATTTAATACTGTCTTGGGAACGAATACTTAGAAAAATTTCCAGGGTGAAGTTCTATATGGTTTCATTTACAAATAAGAAAAGGCAAGCACAATTGCAAGGGAGCAGCCTAGGATTTATCTGTATGCACTAATTGTAAAGGGGGTTCAAAAGAAATACGTATGTTTGAGCATCCCCAGTGATTCCACATGTGGCTAAGTTCTACATTGAACCGCTAACTTAATAACTGTGGGGGTGATCTTTTACTTTTAGTAGTTACCAGCGCTACCAGGACTGATGAATGTATATGCTTTGCAAGGTGGCTGTAAATGCCTGAGTCAGGGTTACTATCTTTTAGACCCTGAAAAAACTGTGGATCCTGAGAATTCAACTGTGGACTCAAATCAACAAGTTAACCAACCACTACTGACCTTCTGAGCTTTTAAAACATTAAACTGTTATTTATCTTGATTACTGAGGGTTTTGGTGCCCCCTTAAATTTTGTACCCCATGCAAGTACCATGGTCACTTTAGCCTAATACTGTCAGGCATTGCTTAAGGTTAAAAGATTTACTCATCACAAGTAATGAGAAAACTAAAGGTGAATAACCTCTGAAGTTTACAAACCTAGCAAGCAGTGGAGTCAAGATTCAAACCCAGAGCACTGATGCCTGGATACAGCATCATGGCTATTACAACACTGCCATTGCCTTTTGCTACTGTAGGTGAACTGGGGCGGGTTAAGGAGTGGACCATGACAACAAGCACTGTATGATGTCATGGGAAGCTTAGAAACACAAATAAAGACACACAAACACAGACACACAAACACACACACACAACTGAAAGAATAAGCTGCCACATTATAACAAGTTAAATGGAAAAATGTATGAATGAGCCAATCCGTAATACAAGAAAACTGAAGATTAAAAAACTGAAACCCTAAATGCTTTATTTAAAAGTTATATAGAGATTGGTTCAAGATGGCAGAGTAGAAGGACATGCTCTCACTCCCTCTTTTGAAAACACCAGAATCACAACTAACTGCTGAACAATCATCGACAAGAAGACACTGGAACTCACCAAAAAAGATACCCCACGTGCAAAGACAAAGGAGAAGCCACAATGAGATGGTAGGAGGGGTGCTATCACAATAAAATCAGATCCCATAACTGCTGGGTGGGTGACTCACAGACTGGAGAACACTTATACCACAGAAGTCCACCCACTGGAGTGAAGGTTCTGAGCAACACATCAGGCTTCCCAACCTGGGGGTCTGGCAACGGGAGGAGGAATTCCTAGAGAATCAGACTTTGAAGGCCAGTGGGATTTGATTGAAGGACTTTGGCAGGACTGGAGGAAACAGAGACTCCACTCTTGGAGGGCACACAGAAAGTACTGTGTGCATCAGGACCCAGGGGAAGGAGCAGTGACCCCAGAGGAGACTGAACCAGACCTACCTGCTAGTTGGAGGGTCTCCTGCAGAGTTGGGGGGCTGCTGTAGCTCACTAAGGGACAAGGACACTGGCAGCAGAAGTTCTGGAAAGTACTCCTTGGCTTGAGCCCTCCCAGAGTCCACCATTAGCCCCAACAAAGAGCTTGCGTAGGCTCCAGTGTTGGGTCGTCTCAGGCCAAACAACCAACAGGGAGGGAACCCAGCTCCACCCATCAGCAGACAAGGGGATTAAAGTTTTACTGAGCTCTGCTCAACAGAGCAACAGACAGCTCTACCCACCACCAGTCCCTCCCATCAGGAAACTTCCACAAACCTCTTAGATAGCCTCATCCACCAGAGGGAAGACAGCAGAAGCAAGAAGAACTACAATCCTGCAGCCTGTGGAACAAAAACCACATTCACAGAAAGACAGACAAGATGAAAAGGCAGAGAGCTATGTACCAGATGAAGGAACAAGATAAAACCCCAGAAAAACAACTAAATGTAATGGAGATAGGCAATCTTCCAGAAAAATAATTCAGAATAATGATAGTGAAAATGATCCAGGACCTCGGAAAAAGAATGGAGGCAAAGATCGAGAAGATGCAAGAAATGATTAACAAAGATCTGGAAGAATTAAAGAACAAACAAACAGAGATGAACAATACAATAAGTGAAATGAAAAATACATTACAAGGAACCAATAGCACAATAACTGAGGCAGAAGAACAGATAAGTGAACTGGAAGACAGAATGGTGGAATTCACTGCTGCAGAACAGAATAAAGAAAAAAGAATGAAAAGAAACGAAGACAGCCTAAGAGACCTCTGGTACAACATTAAACACAACAACATTCGCATTATAAGGGTCCCAGAAGGAGAAGAGAGAGAGAAAGGACTCGAGAAAATCTTTGAAGAGATTATAGTCGAAAACTTCCCTAACATGGGAAAGGAAATAGCCACCAAGACCAGGAAGTGCAGAGAGTCCCATACAGGATAAACCCAAGGAGAAACATGCTGAAACACATAGTAATCAAATTGGGGAAAACTAAAGACAAAGAAAAATTATTGAAAGCAGCAAGGGAAAAATGACAAATAACATACAAAGGAAAACCCATAAGGTTAACAGCTAATTTCTCAGCAAAATCTCTCCAAGCCAGAAGGGAGTGGCATGATACACTTAAAGTGGTGAAAGGGAAAAACCTACAACCAAGATTACTCTACCCAGCAAGGATCTCATTCAGATGCCATGGAGAAATCAAAACCTTTACAGACAAGCAAAAACTAAGAGAATTCAGCACCACCAAACCAGCTCTACAACAAATGCTAAAGGAACTTCTCCAAGTGGGAAACACAGAGAAGAAAAGGTCCTACAAAACCAAACTCAAAACAGTTAAGAAAATGATAATAGGAACATACATATTGATAATTACCTTAAACGTGAATGGATTAAATGCTCCCACCAAAAGACACAGGCTAGCTGAATGGATACAAAAACAAGACCCATATATATGCTGTCTACAAGAGACCCACTTCAGACCTAGGGACACATACAGACTGAAAGTGAGGGGATGGAAAAAGATATTCCATGCAAATGGAAATCAAAAGAAAGCTGGAGTAGCAATGCTCATATCAGACGAAATAGAGTTTAAAATATAGACTATTACAAGAGACAAAGAAGGACACTACATAATGATCAAGGGATCGATCCAAGAAGAAGATATAACAATTGTAAATATTTATACACCCAACATAGGAGCACCTCAATACATAAGGCAACTGCTAACAGCTCTAAAAGAGGAAATCGACAGTAACACAATAATAGTGGGGGACTTTTAACACATCACTTACACGAATGGACAGATCATCCAAACAGAAAATTAATAAGGAAACACAAGCTTTAAATGACACAATAGACCACATAGATGTAATTGATATTTATAGGACATTCCCTCCCAAAACAGCAGATTACACTTCCTTCAAGTGCACACGGAACATTCTCCAGGATAGATCACATATTGGGTCACAAATCAAGCCTCAGTAAATTTAAGAAAATTGAAATCATATCAAGGATCTTTTCTGACCCCAACACTATGAGATTAGAAATAAATTACAGGGAAAAAAGCGTAAAAAACACAAACACATGGAGGCTAACAATACATTACTAAATAACCAAGAGATCACTGAAGAAATCAAAAAATATCTAGAGACAAATGACAATGAAAACACGACAATCAAGAAACTATGGGATACAGCAAAAGCAGTTCTAAGAGGGAAGTTTATAGCAAAACAAGCCTACCTCAAGAAACAAGAAAAATCTCAAACAATCTAACCTTACACCTAAAGTAACCAGAGAAAGAAGAACAAACAAAACCCAAAGTTAGCAGAAGGAAAGAAATCATAGAGATTAGAGCAGAAATAAATGAAATAGAAACAAAGGAAACAATAGCTAAGATCAATAAAACTAGAAGCTGGTTCTTTGAGAAAATAAACAAAATTGATAAAACATTAGTCAGGCTCATCAAGAAAAAGGGAGAGGACTCAAATCAATAAAATTAGAAATGAAAAAGGAGAAGTTACAACAGACACAGCAGAAATACAAAGCATCCTAAGAGACGACTACAAGCAACTCTATGCCAATAAAATGGACAACCTGGAGGAAATGGACAAATCCTTAGAAAGGTATAACCTTTCAAGACTGAACTGGGAAGGAATAGAAAATATGAACAGACCAATCACAAGTAATGAAATTGAAACTGTGATTAAAAATCTTCCAACCAACAAAAGTTCAGGATCAGATTGCTTCACAGGTGAATTCTATCAAACATTTAGAGAAGAGCTAACACCCATCCTTCTCAAACTCTTCCAAAAAATTACAGAGGAAGGAAAACTCCCAAACTCATTCTATGAGGCCACCATCACTCTGATACCAAAACCAGACAATGATACTAAAAAAAAAAAGAAAATTACAGATCAGTATCACTGATGAATATAGATGCAAAAATCCTCAACAAAATACTAGCAAACAGAACCCAACAAAACATTAAAAGGATCATATACCATGATCAAGTGGGATTTATCCCAGAGATGCAAGGATTCTTCAATATACGCAAATCAATTAATGTGATACACCATATTAACAAACTGAAGAATAAAAACCAGATGAGCATCTCAATAGATGCAGAAACAGCTTTTGACAAAGTTCCACACCCATTTATGATAAAAAACTCTCTGGAAAGTGGGCATAGAGGGAGGCTATCTCAACATAATAAAGGCCATATATGACAAACCCACAGCAAACATCATTCTCAATGGTGTAAAACTGAAAGCATTTCCTCTAAGATCAGGAATGAGACAAGGATGTCCACTCTCACCATATTATTCAACATAGTTTTGGAAGTCCTAGCCATGGCAATCAGAGAAGAAAATGAAATAAAAGGAATACAAATTGGAAAAGAAGAAGTAAAACTGTTTCTCTTTGCAGATGACATGATAGTATACATAGAGAATCCTAAAGATGCCACCAGAAAACTACTAGAGCTAATCAATGAATTTGGTAAAGTAGCAGGATACAAAATTAGTGCACAGAAATCTCTTGCATTCCTATACACTAATGATGAAAAATCTGAAAGAGAAATTAAGGAAACACTCCAATTACCATTGCAACAAAAAGAGTAAAATACCTTGGAATAAACCTACCTAGGGAGACGAAAGACCTGTATGCAGAAAACTATAAGACACTGGTGAAAGAAATTAAAGATGATACCAACAGATGGAGAGATATACCATGTTCTTGGATTGGAAAAATCAATATTGTGAAAATGACTCTAATACCCAAAGCAATCTACAGATTCAATGCAATCCCTATCAAATTACCAATGGCATTTTTTACAGAACTAGAAAAAATCATCTTAAAATTTGTATGGAGACACAAAAGACCCCGAATAGCCAAAGCAGTCTTGAGGGAAAGAATCGGAGCTGGATGAATCAGACTCCCTGACTTCAGACTATACTACAAAGCTACAGTAATCAAGACAATATGGTACCAGCACAAAAACAGAAATAAACAGGATAGAAAGCCCAGAGATAAACCCACACACCTATGGTCAACTAATGTATGACAAAGGAGGCAGGGATATACAATGGAGAAAAGACAGTGTCTTCATTAAGTGGTGCTGGGAAAACTGGACAGCTACATGTAAAAGTATGAAATTAGAACACTCCCTAAAACCATACACAAAAGTAAATTCAAAATGGATTAGAGATCTAAGTGTAAGTCCGGGCACTATAAAACTCTTAGAGGAGAACATAGGAAGAACACTCTTTGACATAAATCACAGCAAGATCTTTTTTGATCCACCTCCTAGAGTAATGGAAATAAAAGCAAAAATATACAAATGGGACCTAAGGAAACTTAAAAGCTTTTGCAAAGCAAAAAACCATAAGCAAGATGAAAAGAAAACCCTCAGAATGGGAGAAAATATTTGCAAACAAATCAATGGACAAAGGAGAATCTCCAAAATATATAAACAGCTCATGTAGCTCAATATTAAAAAAACCAACAACCCAGTCCAAAAATGGGCAGAAGACCTAAATAGACATTTCTCCAAAGAAGACATACAGATGTTCAAGAAGCACATGAAAAGCTGCTCAACATCACTAATTATTAAAGAAATGCAAATCAAAAGTACAATGAGCTATCACCTCACACCAGTGAGAATGGGCATCATCAGAAAATCTACCAATAACAAATGCCTGAGAGTGTGTAGAGAAAAGGGAACCCTCTTGCACTGTTGGTGGGAATGTAAATTGATACAGCCACTATGGAGAACAGTATGGAGCTTCCTTAAAAAACTAAAAATAGGGCTTCCCTGGTGGCGCAGTGGTTGAGAGTCCGCCTGCCAATGCAAGGGACATGGGTTTGTGCCCTGGTCCGGGAGGATCACACATGCCGCAGAGTGGCTGGGCCCATGAGCCATGGCCGCTGAGCCTGCGCGTCCGGAGCCTGTGTTCTGCAACGGGAGAGGCCACAACAGTGAGAGGGCCACGTACCACAAAAAAACAAAAAACAAACAAACAAAAAAAACTAAAAATAGAATTAGTATATGACCCAGCAATCCCACTACTGGGCATATACCCAGAGAGAACCATAATTCAAAAAGACACATGTACCCCAATGTTCACTGCAGCACTATTTACAATAGCCAGGTAATGGAAGTAACCTAAATGCCCATTGACAGATGAATGGATAAAGAAGATGTAGTGTATATATACAATGGAATATTACTCAGCCATAAAGAGGAACGAAATTGGGTCATTTGTACAGACGTGAATGCATCTGGAGAGTGTCATATAGAGTGAAGTAAGTCAGAAAGAGAAAAACAAATATCGTATATTAACACATATATGTGGAACCTAGAAAATGGTACAGATGAATCGGTTTGCAGAGCAGAAGCTGAGACGAATGAGTAGAGAACAAACGTATGGACACCAAGCGGGGAAAGTGGTGGGGGGTGGAGGTGGTGGTGTAAATGAATTGGGAGATTGGGATTGACATGTATACACTGATGGGTATAAAATGGATAACTAATAAGAAAATAAATAAATAAATAATAAACATTAAATAAATAAATAAATAAATAAAAGTTGTGTAGAGCACTGAATTAAGACATCTGCAGGTCAGTGCCAGCACCTGGCTAAGAGACCTCAAACACCGAGTTCTGGATCAAGGGAGGAAAGTGGGTTGGGCCAAGTAGTTGACCAGGGCCCTCGATGAATCCCATCTGTGATCAATTTATTTTGGGAGTTTACCAAACTCCAATTCAAAAGTGCCTCTGCTTATTTTCCTTTCAACATGATTTAATATTAGCAGTGGTAGGAAGCATATTAATGTTTGTGTTAATGTGTTTTAAAACAATTTTCTCTTCTAAATTAGAGACATTATTCCTTAATATTTTGACACTACGGTTGTACTTGGCAAACTTTTTGCGTGACTTTTTAAAAGTTACGTGAGATGGCACATAGAGGCTAGCTGTGAAGAGGCAGGGGTGCCAAATTGCCCTAAATGATAATTTAAAAGAATTTCAGTTTTACTAAAATGTATGATATTTCATAATTCAGTGTAATGAAGAGACCTAAATGCATGAGTTATAAGAGGTTCCTCTGAAGAAGGGCCATGAGTAAGTGCACTTGTATACTGTGCAGAAATCTGCAAAGAAGTAGGGAGAAAAAAAGAGGGCTAGGAGACCCACAGTCCTCACCAAAAATAACACTCCTGTGGGTCATGTCCAAGGGCAGCTCCAGGAAACTGAGCTGATGGCTCTGCAATGCTTATTAAAAAGTAAGTTTCTGTACCTGCACTTCCTTTCAGTTCCAGTTGGTCTCATTACTGAATTCTCTTCTTCATACTCAATTGAACCCAAGATTGAATTTCATTGATGTTGAAATCCTTCAGCATCTAACCTTAGTCCAAGTGGGTCACCTGGTTTCAACTGCATTACTCTGGTCTTGTCACTGACTACTCTTGACGTTTTTACCCTGTTCTAAACCTGCTCTGGGGCAGCCAATGATTCAGGATTTTGACTTATTAGTAACCAGATTTAATTGCCCAGAATACCATTGTAAGAGTTAATTAATTCACATTCATATGAATACATTAAAAAAATCTCCCTACCCCACCCCAGCTATTCATCTCCTCTACCTGGTAAATAGAGGTAGTTTTAATCAAAGACAGTATCTATAGAGACATCAATTTTATAACCTGTCCCTTCTAGGACTCAAAACGTTTTAGTTAACAACATTATAATGACAGAATTATATGGTGACTCCTCATGAGTTCCTCTAGTACTACCCTAAATATTACACAAATTTGGGAGTTGAGAAATAAAGACATCATTTAAAAATAACCAGAGCAGCCTATGAAGTAAAAGTGTATACAGTTTTACTAAACTCACCAACATTCCAGGTAATTATAGCTGTAGCTCCAAAATTTTATTTGCCAGCATCTTTCTAGCAGGGATTGGCTAGGGATCCTGTAGCAAAGAACTACACTGATCAATACCCTGGTGTTTTCAGTCCTTCTAGGGGACCAATTGGATGCAATGTATGGAAAAAAGAGGCTGATTTTGCTTTTGGAATTTTACCTAAATTTACTGATCTCATGGTATGCGACTCAAAGGAGGAAGCTTTGACAAAAGTTGATGCAGGCTCAGCCTCTCCATATTGCAATATCATTCATAGTCCTCTGCAAGTTAAGGCGCCCACCATGTCCACACTACTCCTATCCCAATAGAGGAAGTAAAGATCTGTAAGCTCTGCTCTATGTCTAGCGGGTATTTTATCTAGTGATCTTCTGGGCCTTTGACAAGCCTGAGGTTTGTAATTCCCCACACTTAGAATTTGAACAGGTTTCCTGGCATAAGGATACTACCCAAAGGCACATGCTGTTTGTGTGTTTGTTTTTCCTTTCTGAAATACAGTGCAAATGAATAATACTACTAGATTACACAGGCAACCTACGCAAATATTGTGAAGGTCAATTCCAACTCTAAAGATACCCAATTCCCAAAGGACTCTACAAACTCTTCAAGAGAAAAAGAAATGCAAGATGTTAGAAGATAGTAATATGCATCACAAAGAATTGAGGAAGAGATATGGGAAAGGGGTAGGGCCAGACTAGAGAGTCAGGTCTTCTGTAGTTTGTCCTCTTTCACTTTCTCAGCTTGCTGTTGTATTCAGCCCGGCCCCCCTCTTTCACTGTAGCAGTCTCCCATGCCTTGGTCTGTCTACTTCAGTGTGCCTGTTCCTCTCCATTCATACTGCAAGTATTATAGCATCCCTCTGACTCTACTCCATTCTAGCCATTTTATGCCAAGGGTTTTCCATTCTAATGAGAAACACCTCTTTTGGTCCTTAGCTCTACTGTCATTGCTGTTTTACTTTTTCCCACTTTTGGGTCATGTTCATTGTATTTCTGATTTCTCTTTTCCATATTTTTGCTTCCTGATATCCATTTACAGCAAAGAAGTGTGATAGTTCATTTTTCCTCTTCATTTGTTCCCATGTCAGGTTCTGCGACTACTAGCCCAGCAATTTGTTTTCTTTCCCTATCTGACCCCTAATGAC
>NW_006772719.1:359006-371404 GCF_000442215.2 Lipotes vexillifer | reverse complement strand
TTTCCCTATCTGCCCCCTAATGACAGAGCTCAAGTCATCTTACATGCTCTCTCCTGGTCGCACAATCACAAGGTCACCATCATCCAGATCACACCATCTCCCACTTTTCTCACTGACAACCTTGGTCACCCTGGACCATCATGTGTTCCTGTTTTTGTGACTGAACTGCTTATTTAGACACAACTGGTCTACCTTCTCTCTCTGTCTTGCTCCATGCTTTTGCAAGACTTGCTGTTCATCCACTTCCACTGTTTTGGAATGAGAGGACATGACTTGAGAGACTTCAACTCTGTCAGACCAAAAACAATAGAGCCAAAAATTTCCTTCTCTGTGATCTTTGCAATTTTCCTAATTTAAATGTTCCCCTTCCCAAATACCACCACCACCACCACCACTGCCCCCCTCCTCCAAACACACATACATCTACATGCCACTATAGCTAACAAGATTTCTAAACACAGTAATGCTGACTAAGGATAAAAGCCATAGCTGACTATCCCTCTCTCGCACATGTGATTTACACTAACTCCCTTGCACCTTATCAGTAAGAGATTACATACAAGTAGCTTGCAAACCCCTTGGAAAGAGAGACTATACCCCATATGTTTTGTTCGCTTGTTTATTTTGTTTGTTTCGTTTTTAACATTGAGTGCCAGGCATTGTGCTGGGAACCTATAAGCCCTCAAGAAATTCTTGTTGATAACTTGAACAATTAAAGAATTTAACTTTTCCTGGCTAAGGTTGGTT
This sequence comes from Lipotes vexillifer, assembly GCF_000442215.2. Classification (NCBI taxonomy): domain Eukaryota; kingdom Metazoa; phylum Chordata; class Mammalia; order Artiodactyla; family Lipotidae; genus Lipotes; species Lipotes vexillifer. Next base: position 370,657 of record NW_006772719.1, on the reverse strand, counting down.
CCTTCAGAGCCCAGGAGGAGGAGACCACAGATTCCAATACGAGCCTAATTACTCACATCCTTCTCCCACCTCTGAGATGGATGTTTTTACAACCCTGCAGATGGGTGGGGGACAATTTTGACTGAACAGTTTGTCAGTGCCTTAGTGTAAACAACCTCACCTTTTCCTTTCCTCAACTCTTTCTTCCTCCCTTTCCCCACCGCAAGGTAATGATCCCTGAATTCATAACACCTCCCGCCTCAAGGTAATGATCCCTGAGTTCCTAGCTCCATCTGACTTTACTCATTTTTCTACTATATGCTTTCTTTAAAGGACCTTGTACTTTTTGTTCCCTTGTGTTATGTGTATCTTGTATTCTCTTTAATTTAGCATAGTTGACAATTAAAATTAAAAATATTATTGATGATTGTGCAAGTAACTGCATACTCCGAAAACCCCTAGTTAAATTTTGAGACCTACTTCTCCAAAACCATTCTGCTTTACTACTGAGGTAACCCACAGGAAGCTAATAAACTGATGAGAAGAGACTGAGCTGTCACTCAAGCACACCCAGGACCACACCGCCTTCTTCCATCTCAAGGATGAAATGACATGAGTTATGGCATTTTGTAATAACAGTCCAGATTTAGCTCGAGAGGGTTGAACTTTAAACAAGTTCTTTTGTCCCATGTTTATGGTGGTATAAACAAAGTTGCAAAAGCAACAAGAAAGGCAGCAAATAATATCTTTGAAATATCATAGGGAATCTTGGCAGCAGTAAAATGTACTCAGTCTTCCAAGAAGAAGTAAAGCCATTCCTCAAAGAAACAGACAGATTTATAGGGTTAGTAGATGTTGATTAGGCTTAAAAAGGGGGCTATTTAAATAGAATCACAGAATGCTTTCCTGAGCAAAGCCTTCATTCTCCTTACTTATTTTCCCCTTGTTTAAGTGCTTCAGAACTTTTTAAGAAGCTATACGTTATTGGAGGTTGCTAACTAGTGATCTAAGAACTCAAGTCGGTCTGAAGAGGGGTTTTGTTGTAAAAATAATTATAGTTCATATCAAACTCCGTATTTGCCATTTTTCTTATTTTCTTGGTAAAAGGAAGCTTTGGCAACAACAGGTCCACATTCCCACAGGGCAACAATGGCTTTTGCTGGCAACAACTTCCTCATTGAACGGTTCCTGTCTGGTTCATCATATAACTTACTGTCTCTTAATGTATTTTACTTCATTCACTTAAGTTAACTTGGTTAAACTCTGGAGATAATTTGCAATTTCTGCTTGAAGCCTTTTGAGATGTAAGGGTTAATTTATTCAGGATGTATACCTTGCAAGCTGGCCCCCTCAAGTTGCATAGAAACAAGATACAGCCCAGTGCTTATGGAAATCAGTGATGGTCTAGACCTTAGTACACCTCTGATAATACTGAAAAATCAAGCTGGTGTTTCCTCAACCATGGATAGTGTTGCGATGAATTCTCTTACTAGCTTGTCATGTCATACAACTGCAACTGCAAGGCTTGAGACTGGTCTCTTGATCACGTCAGAGGAGGGGCTGGTTCTCACCCACAACCATGAAAGTTGAGCTGGCAGGATATGGTTAAAGACGTGATTTTACTAAGCTATGTAATTATTACATCCTGGCCCCTCATCACACCAGAATGCACTTGTGCTTTTTTTTTTTTTTTTCATACAACTTAATAGTTCCACAGATCAAGGGTTAGGGTCTCCTGCCCAGAGTCTGATGCTCAGTCTTGTTTGATCTCTGTGCTCAGCCTGAGGATGTAATAGGCAATAGGGGTTCACATACCTGCTACTTCTCTTGACTCCTTGGATTTTACCCAACTACACTGCTACAGCAGGTTTTGTGAGAGTGCACCTTGGCTATTTGCCCTTGTTTCCATGACAACTGGTACTAAGCATCTGACCAAAGACCCAACATAGACTTCTAGTGTAACTAAAAGGATTACAGATCAAAGTCCCACCTCACAGATAGGATAAGCCTTAAAGGTGTCTACTTTGGGCAGCATGGCTGGATATTGGAATGACAGGTCACTGTTCATGAAAACTAGTCTATGAAGTCCTGAGAAATGGGAGAGTTTCAGGGAATAAGAAAACCTATATTGAATTCCTAGATTGTTAATAAGGGCCGTAGAGAGAGAGAGTCACTAAGAAAGGAGTGAGCTCCATTAAGGGGGATATTGAACCATGCCCCCTGATTAACTGCATACATTCGCACATGTATATATACACACGCAGACAATGGAGATGAACACACACAATGGAGATAACCCACCAGTTGTTCACTGAAGGACTTACTAGTTGGTATAAGATAGAATAGGTATTAGGAAACTATAAAGACCATCTATAAGACAGGGAGGGATAAAGAGGGCTCCCAAATAGAGTCCTTGTGGGGGTGAGAATAGCTGACCACTTCCTTGACACTCCAGAGTCATCAAGTGACTCAGAGGTTGATGCAGAGACACAGTGTGTCCAACTGCAGATGACTCCACATACAATTCATATACTGGATGGACAACACTGTTACCTATTCAGTTTGGTGATGGAACACCAAAAATCACAAGATTGTACTTCCACCACATGATGAGCTTCCTCAGCTAGCATGACATGAAGATGGACATGCCATCCAGTACCAAAAGTAATAGGGGGAGAGATGGAAGCCAATTTAGTGTCTGTTAATGGAACTACCCTTAATCCAGTCCTCTTGCCCTCTCGCCAGACTCTGACAAGATGCTCCGCCAGTACAGACCAATGAAAATAACAACCAGTAATGAGTCCTCAAGAGGCTAAAAAAGATAAAGTACAGCTATTCCTCCCTTCAAGATGACATAGGTTCCTCAGTCATGGAAAAGGCCTTGGAAACCCTGGTTGACCTTTGCTTAATCTTTGCCTGAGCCAAGGATATGGTCTTCTTACTTTTTCTGGACTTGACAATGTATTCCTATAGGCTATTCTTACAAATGGCAGTACCCTGTCTGCTTTGAGTAAATATGATCTGCACTCTGAGATTAGTCACCTGGTCAATACTGACCTACTTTCAGAGTCTCCCACAATGACATCAATGATTGCACTGTCTCTTATTGAAAATGAGCACAAGTTAAAGTGGTACTAGTTGTTAACATAATGAAGTATGCCATATGGTTAGAGGCCATCTTTGGGAGGTAAACTTAGTATTAAGAAACAACATGTCTAAGACTGTCTGCAGGATAGTCTTTCAGAAAATGAACTGAATTCCTTCAAAGTTCAATGGAAACTAGGTATAGCCCAAGTTTTCTGGTCAACAAATATACTTGAAACCAAGTCCCCTAGACTATTTTTCACATTGCCAGGGCATGGCTGGTGCTAACATGGTGAGTGACATGTAGCTACTAGATTGCCAGTCTTATGGCAAAACCATTTTCTAAAATCTTGGCAAAGTCATATTGCCAAGTCATACGGCTACAATTTCAAGGCTTATACCTCTACCATGGGTCACACCAGAAGACAGACTGTTGCTTCCTAATCACGCAGTTTAGAAGTCTTGAAACCAAAGAGTGGGGATCCAATTCCCAGAATCTGATATTCAGTCATGCAAGATTTCTGTGCACTACTGTAGAAGGCAATGAGCAATTCAAGACCTACACAGCTACCACTGCTTATGTCACGGTGAGTTTTCCCTACTGAAGTAAATCAGGCCTCGTGTGAGTGCTGCTTGGGTATGTATCTTCATTTGCAGGACACTGCCTGAGGAGCTTGCTTTTGAGCCTTTATTTTTCCCCAGAAAACTTCTGTAACATCCTATATTTTCTTATTTATAAATTATACTGAATCCTTCAATGTTTTCCTATTTGTATGCATAAAACTCCTATGTAGGATACTAATTTATACTGGTGGGTTTTTTTGTTTTTAACGTATATATGATAAATGTTGGGGTAATAACGGATGGATTTAAATGCCATCTTTGATGCCAAATGCTGGACGTCCCTATATGTGGGTATATTTATAGTGCTAATGAGAAGGTGGTGTTTAACACAAAATGCCAACAGACCACAGGAAATTCAAGAGGAGCACTGAAAGTTTCATTCCTTCTTTTGTCTTGAAAATAGTTTCATTGGGGCTCATCCAGCTCCTCCTCTCTGCACAGGCAGCTGACAGCTAGCAATGTGAAGGGTTGATTTTCAGGCCTGTATAAATACATTGAGGGTCTAGTAAGGACCCCAGAAAAAAAGGGTCTGGGGCTCAGAGTCATCCTAATTTGAATATAAAAGGATTTTAAAAATTTTATTCCTCAAACTGATGAGGCAGAAAATATCAATAATATATTTCAAATGTTTAATTAATTTGCATAGCTGATTCAATTTACCTAGCAAATTTTAACTAATCAAAATTAAATAATTTATAAGCCAGAAAAATGTAGGTAATAAATTCCGAGAAACTTAAAAGAGACTATGCAATAACACTGAAACTGTTATATAACTATATTCCCTTTGGCATCCAAAAATTGCTTTTTTAATAACTCTGTCAGTCACCGTCACTTTCTTATTGGTTCTTAAACTGTAGTTTCATCCTCTTAATTGTTTTCATAATAGATTAGGGGAAGCTTAGAACAGGGTCACTCAGTCCTTTCTTTTGCTTGTCTCCTCTCAGTTTAAAATACATGTGTCTCTTAACGGCCCCACATTCATGAGTTTACAGGTAGGCTCAACATTGGGAAGTGGAACCACACGTTCATTTTAGAAAATTCTTAGAAGGCCCACCTTCTCTCTGACCACAAAAAAAAAAGGGCGGGGGGAAGGAAGGAATAAAACAAGAAAAGAAGGAAGGAAACGAGGAAGGAAGGAAGGAAAGAAAAAAAAAAGAAGGAAAGAAAAAAAAAGAAGGAAAGAAAAAAAAAGAAGGAAAGAAGGGGAGAAAAAAACATTATCTGCTTTCACATAGACCTCTTTTTCGGGGCACACATGTGTCCCTTTACTGTCTTGTCTTTACCTAACATTAGAACTGGAATTATCACACCTATTAATCAGTGCTAGAAAATCAGGCAGTAAAGAGTAGAAAGGGGAATGATGGTAAAATTGCTTTGGTGGTCTTAATCATGTCCAAAAAAGCAAAGTCCGTGGTTTCAGTTAAGGTAAAAATAAATGTATTCTGAAAGCCACCACCATTTTACTTTGCCATCATCATCTTTTTATTTCCAAGGTATCTGAGGATTCGTTTAAATAGTAAATAGATATTACTAAGTGGGAAAACAAAGGGAGAAATCTAACAAATGTGCCATTATATTTTAGCCCTGCTGGAATTCCCAAATCCCTCTGATCTTGTTTTTTTTTTTTTTTTTTTGCAGACAGCCTCAGTGAATTAGATCACAGCCAGCCTCTTGAGACTGAATTAATCATTCATATGTTTTTTTGAAATCTATTGAATAAATACGAGAGAGAGAGAAAGCAACCAAAATGCCTGCTCAGGTCTCAGGATTTGGCCATGTGCCAAATTTATTATCTGAGGTCATCTTTCATGGACCCATAAGCACTTTGGAGAGCTTTCAGTCACCGTGCTAGCTCTTAAGTACCTCTGTTTAATTGTCTATAGATTAGTGTTCTACGTTGTTCTCTGCTCCTTTGTGTTTCCTGGGCCATCTATCTGATGTAACCACACAGGTTACACAAGAGGGCTGAGGGTCTGAAAGAAATTGTGAGAGGCTTGTAAAGAAATCAGGTTGTGGGTATGAGAAAATCATAAAGAAAATAGCAAAACAGAACACAGACCTTTTCCCAAAGTTAACAGTGATTTGAAAGAAGGTTCTAGAGAAAATGGTGATGGATGAAAAGAACATAAGGCTATTGTTTTGTTTTAATGCTCTGGGATTAGAAAACAAATGGATACTCTTCGACATGAGAAGGTACCCAGGATACCTGACTGACATCAGTGTTGCTTGAGCAAGCTGAGGTGGTTCGGCAAGAATAATAAAGTAATACGAGCTTTTAGAGGTCCTCTGGCTTCAGAGCTGATCAAGAGTGGAGCAGTTTGGAGCAGAATTCTGATGGTAATACATCTTAAGCCAGTACACAAGAGTAGAAGAGGAAGAAAGAGAGTTGGCAGATGTGGGATTTCCATCTGGACTGGATCAGGGTTCTCAAGGCCCTCTTTCCTCCAGTCTATCACCACCCATTTCCTACCGTCAGCAGAGGCCTTGCGTGTTTGGAAACAGATTCTCTACATTTGTAGGTTCCTCTTCTTCCATCCATACCTCGCCACCTGATTTCCTAAATCCTAGCTTTTCCTGGATGATAGTGCCTTCTATATTCCTGCAGCTACACCCCTGAAACATGGAGGGAGGAGATGGTGGAGGCATCAGTGTTCTTGTTCTTTGCTGCCTCTACCAGCCCATTCAAATAAATAAGTTTTACCATAAAGGCAAGTGGAGTGAAATCTATGCTATCTTTAAAACACACTCTCCATTCTAGTCATCTGTGCCTGCAGCCTTAGGGCATTCTAGCAGGCAATTATGCTTGCTTGAATTTATGTAGAAGTTTTGCCACTTCCCTGTCTTTTGACTTTAGGCAAATTCCAGGAACCATGTGGGCACTTTACATGTCCATAACATGAAGATAATGACACCTATTTTAAGAAAATGTTAAGAGAAACAATGATCTATTATGAAAGAAATTTAACTGTAACTTCCTGGAAATGAAATACTTGGTGGCGATTGATAAGATTGTCAATATTATCAAATTTCTCAAGATTTCAGCATCTGTTTCAAATTTTCTTTTCCATCCTATCCTTTAGATCATCTTCCTGGACTTCAATATCATGTGATGGTGGCCATTATTCCTTTCTAGCTATAATACTCTACTATACCTCTGTACACCTATATTTCTTCCATTTTCACACATACATTTTTCAAACATTTCAGTTTCAGTTGGGTGCATTTTATAACTGATTTAAAAAACTTCCAACCATTTTCCCCCTTAAAATCTTGCTATTTTTGTTGGTGGGAATGTGAACTGGTGCAACCACTATGGAAAACAGTATGGAGGTTCCTCAGAAAACTAAAAATAGAACTACCTTATGATTTAGCAATTCCAGCAATACTCCTGTGTATATATGCAAAGAAAATGAAAACACTAATTTGAAAAGATACATGCACCCCAGTGTTCAGAGCAGCCCTATTTACAATAGCCAAGATGTGGAAGCAACCCAACTGTCCATCAACAGATGAATGGATAAAGAAGATGATCACACACACACACACACACACACACACACACACACACACACAATGGAGTATTACTCAACCATAAAAAAGAATGAAATTTTGCCATTTGCAACAACGTGATGGATCTGGAGAGTATTATGCTTAGTGAAATAAGTCAGATTGAGAAAGATAAATACTCTATGTTATCACTTATATGTGAATCTAAAATATAAAACAAATGAATGTATATAGCAAAACAGAAACAGACTCATAGATATGGAAAATAAACTGGTATAGTGGGGAGAGGGAAGTGGGGAGGGACAAGATAGGGGTATCAAATTAAGAGATTAAGAGATAAATAGTTAAGGAGCAAGCATATTGTACAGTACGGGGAAATATAGCCATTATTTTATAATAACTTTAAATGGAATATCTATGAAAATATCGAATCCCTGTGCTGTATACTTGAAACTAACATAATACTGTAAATCAACTATGCTTCAATAAAAAAATTTTTTAACTAAAAATAAATAAATAAATATGCTTCCTATAATTGATGACATTAGAACTGAATAAATGTGATAATTCACCTTGGTCTCAACTGATATTTTTACCACCTCCCACCCCCTCCTTGTTTTCATAATTTTCCTCGAAGCAAACTATCAGGACATGCACAAGAGTCCCTTTTGCTTTCAGTAGCTATGGATCTCTTTGCTTGAAACTCAAAGTTCATTCCTCTATGCTATACTCTGCTGCTCTAGGCAAACCACGCATAGTCAGGCTTCTAAGCCCTGGTCTACTTTCCCAGCAAGACGACACCAATCCCTAGAGAATAGGTCAGAAAATCTTTTCCTATAAAGCATCAAATAGTAAATCTTTAAGTCTTTGTGAACCATATGGTATCTATCACAACTATTCAATTCTATCTTTGTAGTATGAAAGCAACTCTAGACATATATGTAAACAAATGGGTGCAGCTGTGTCCCAATACAACTTCATTTACAAAAATAAATGGTAGAGCATCACTCATACATTACTGGTAAAAATGTAAAATGGTACAGCTACTCTGAATACAATTTGGTATTTTCTCATAAAATTAAACATGCAAGTACCATATGACCTAGAAACTGCACCCTGGGGCATTTATCTCAGAGAAATGAAAACTTACTTTCACTCAAAAACCTGTACACAAATGTTCATAACAACTCAATATATAATGATCAGAAGCTGAAAATAACACAGATGTTCTTCAACAGGTGAATGGTTAAACAATGTGGTAGTTCCATACCATATAATGTTACTAACCAATAAAAAGACATGAACTTTTGATACACACAACTTGGACAAACCTCCAGGGACTAATGCTGAGTGAAAAAAAAATCAATCCCAAAAGGTTACATACTGTATAACTTCATTTATGTAACATTCTTGAAATTACAAAATTATAGAAATGGAGAATAGCTTAGTGGTTGACAGGAGTTGAGGTCGGGGAGGAGGGAGGTGAGTATGGTTATAAAAGGGCAACGCAAAAGACCTTTGTAGTGGTGGAACTATTCTGTATCTTGACTGAGGTGGTGAATACATGAACCTAAACATGTGATAAAATTGCATAGAATTAGGCACACACAAATACACACACACACACACACATGAATGCAAAGAAAACTGGGGAAATCTGAATAAGATTTGCAGACTATTATTTTGTCAATATTTTGGTTAAAATATTGTACTAGAGTTCTATAAGATATTACTATTGTGGGAAACTGAGTAAATGTTATATGGGATCTCTTTATGAATTTTTACAACTTCATGTGAATCTACAATTATTTGAAAATAAAACGTTTAGTAATGGTAATAAATAGGTGGCCGGCCAAATTTGGCCCACATGCAGTAGTTTGTTGACTTCTGTTCTAGAGCTGTACTTCCTTCACTTTGTTTTTAAAATCTAGCTTCCCTGCCTATGGTTCCAAATTTTCTATTTCTGGCCCTTACCTCTTTCTTGATCCATATACTCACTTTCAATTGCCTGCTACATGGGTAACCTTCCTATACTTCAGCCTCAAAAAGTCCACAATTATGCTACCATCATTCCTAATCCTCCTCCCCCAACCCAAACTACCCATTGCTTCCTGTCTTTGCAAGTCCTTGCCCTGTGAATGCCCGCAGGACCTCCTGTAGGTCAACGTTGGTCCAAACCCAGGGGTCATGTCTGATTCTTCCTATACCCTCCATAACTAATTATGTGATAAGATCTTTAGTTCCATCCCCCAAGATGATGCTTCTACTGATTCTTACTGCTATGACTCTGAGTCAAGCTTTTCTTATTTATTGTTTCAACTATTGTCAGAGTCTTCTGTGTGGTTCCTTCTTCCTTGATTCTCTCCACTAAGCCATTTTACTCTGTCTCACAGCTCTGCAGAGGGCATTTCTTTGCTCAAACCCACTCTCTGACTGACTCTCCTTTATTTTCGGAGGGAAGTCCAGGCTCCTCAGCCTGCCGTCTGGGGCTCTCTACATCTTTTCCTCAGCTAGTCTTTCTACTCTTGCCACTTACCTATTCATCCACTGTGCACCAGCCAAAATAGAAGTCTTTCTATTTCTTACACATTTATCTCTTGATGGTTTTGCCCTTCTCTCTGGCTGCATGCCTACAGTCCCATCTCTGATAGTCAAAATTCTTTCAGATGATGATCAAGATAAGTCAGTCTGTCAATAAACAATATGTCTCCATGGACATAATGAATATGGATATTGGGGAGAATCTCCTTTCTGAGAGGCAATGGCAACAGTATTGATTTATAACACAACACTGCCCAGAGAAACCTCAAGCCTGGCAGGAAGGATGATTGTGTGTGCAGGTATGTAAGGCATACACTGTGTTTAACTAAACAGAGTTGATTTATATGTATGGTGGGGTGCCAACAGCCAAAGAAAAGACAAGTCAGATCTGGTAAAAAACTAGTCAGATTCTGCTTTCATCAGATTAATTTTGTTTGAGATCACATCGACATCCCTCTTTAGTATGCCTCTCTTCTGCGCCATCTCATCACAGGACAGCCCTCTCATGGCCTTTCGGCTCTTCAAATAACACTAAATCAAGACTGGCACGTGTAGTAGATTTTTACTGACAGTGGGTTGATCTAGATTCAGGGATGGTTGAAGCCAGTTGTGCAAATCACGTCTGTAGAAATCTCTCTCTCTCTCCTCTTTGACACTGCTTCCCTTTATTTTGACTTTGTTTTCAAATGGGTTTCTTTCTTCGGTGAGAAAAATAACCACTAGAAGCTTGAGGCTCCCATATTTCATCTTCATGATTTTCTCAACTGAATATCATCATTTTTGTCTTTAATTCCCTGTGTCAATCAGTATGGACAGTTTTTATGGTACCTATGTTCTTCCTTTAATTATAGCTTGTGCAAATTTGTAATTTGTAATTTGTAAATTTATTTAATCCTTATAATTACTCTGATTTAAACACTATTATTTTTCACATTTTACCAGTGAGAAAACTGAGTTTTAGAGATTCTCAATTACCTTGCTCAAGATTCCTTAGTTAGTAAATGGTGAATAACAATTTGAACTTAGGTGGTCTAGTTCCAAAGCCCATGTGCTTAACAAGTGCTCTACTGCCTACCTGAGACTTGGTTTATCCATTCTGAAAGTCAAGATAATTATAACTACCCTACTTTCCTCACAGAACTCTTGTGCTTATCAAAATTTAACAAAAGGTATATAATTATGCCAGAAAAGTACTATTGAATGTATGGGATTATTTTTCCATAATTCATTTTAAACTTCATCTAATATTCATCTACCTTTTTGTGAAAAATGAAAGGTAAATGTTTTTACTAGTAACCAAACTATGAAAAAATTTCCTACTTCTCAATAAGATGACAACTTAATGTTTTAAATGGGAAAACAATTTGAAAAGACACTTCAGAAAATAATATGTATGAAAGGCCAATAAAGACACAGTTAAATCATCAACATCATTAATCATCAGGTAAATACAAATTAGAACCACAATGAGATACTATTATCTACCCATTAGTACAGCTAAAATTGAAAAAGGGAGACTACTGCTAGTAACCTAAATGGTATGACCACTTTGGAAACTTCTGGCAATTTTGTAAAAAAGCTTAAAATACACTTTCTAGCCATTATACTCTTACATATTTACCTAATAGATATAAAAACATAGTTCTCCTCAAAGACTTATATGTTATTGTTCATAACAGCTTTATTTCCAATAGCTAAAAACAAGAAGCAATTCTACTGTGTGTGTGTCTACAAGCGAATGGAAAAACAACCTGTAGTATATCCATACAATGAAATACCATTCAGCAATATTAACTACTGATATATACTACAACATGGATACTTACTGTATAATTCCATTTATATAAAATGAAACTAATCTTTAGGGATAAAAAGCACATCAGTGATTGCCAGGAATGGAGTGAGGGGTTCCCTAC
>NW_006772719.1:330850-358961 GCF_000442215.2 Lipotes vexillifer | reverse complement strand
CCCTACACTGAAGCACAATGGAAGTGATGTATCTTTAGTGTAGTTGGTGGTTTCAGGGGTCTATACAGCTGTCAAAAATCTATGAATTGTACACTTTAAAGGGATACAGTTTATTGTACGTAAATTATTCCTCAATAAAGTTCATAAGGGAAAATTTTTAAAATGATGGATGACAGCCAAGTTTGTGACTAATTTAAACAAGATGTTCTAGAGGGGAAAGTAATCAATGAGGGCTGATGGCAGCTCATACCAGCCTATGACAGCTGATTGTGCACATCTTTTCCCAACTCCACAAACACTGGACAAAGACATCTTGATGGTGGCTTGGGATCAGCTATGGTAGTAGTATTTACACCATGGAAATAGATAAATGTTACAAAGTAGCATCCCCCTTCCCCCCAAGAACCTATTGTTAAACACTTACTAGAAAATCACTGACTGCTATCACCTATAATGTATATACTTTACACCCAATATTTCTGTTTATAGCTGGGAACTTACCTCAATTTTTTTTAAAATAAATTTATTTATTTATTTTTGGCTGCATTGGGTCTTTGTTGCTGCATGGGCTTTCTCTAGTTGCAGTGAGCAGGGGCTATTCTTCATTGTGGTGCGCTCACTTCTCATTGCGGTGGCTTCTCTTGTTGTGGAGCACGGGCTCTAGGCATGTGGGCTCAGTAGTTGTGGTTCACGGGCTCTAGAGTGCAGGCTCAGTAGTTGTGGCACACAGGCTTAGTTGCTCTGCGGCATGTGGAGTCTTCCTGGACCAGGGCTTGAACCCGTGTCCCGTGCATTGGCAGGCAGATTCTTAACAACTGCTTCACCAGGGAAGTCCCACCTCAACTTTTAAGAATTTAATAATAAATATGGGAAATTGGTAAGAAATTTAAATGCAATATAGTATACTTACTGAAGGAAAAAATAACTTTCTAGTTAGACTCTCTAAATTTGGAAAAGAGGGATGGGACAGAGATCATGTTAGATATAAAGTAGAAAGAACACCAGGTGAGGAGTTAGCACACGAGGCTGACACAAGTTCTATCCACTTATATGCTGTGTGACCTTGAGCATGTCCCCTTTCTTCTTTTAGCCACAAACTCCTCATTTGCAAAATGAAGATTATAATACCATATGGGCTTGAATCACATGGTTGCTGTGAGATTAAATAAAATCATATCTGTGAGGGTGCCTGTTATTATTAAGTTCTAATCTGATGTTTCTAGAAGGTTTAAATGTCTTCCCAAATATATTGCAAACATCTTGAAAGCAGAGAACATAACAGTAATTCAGTCGTTACTTATGAATTATACAAAGCTTTTCCAAATATAAATACCAAGAGTCTTCTATTTTGAGTGAGACTAGGAAGTTTAGATACTTACCTCTCTTTTGAATATGTATATTTAGGTTATGTCATTATGTGTGTGATAAAATCAGCTACAATCTTTTCTTTTACTGTTAACACTTCAGCTCTCTAATTTAAAACTTCCCCATCTTAAAACAGTTTGAAATAGAACCTCTCAAGCATAGCTATAAAACTGCATCTAGCCTTCTATGCTGAAATTTAAGTAGCCAACAAAAAAAAGAAATTGTAGAAACTTCTTTCAAAGAATCAAGTAATTAGAAATAAAAAAACAATCAGTCTCAGCAGCAGTTAGGAATAGAAGTGTCAGGGGGTAATGCTTCTTGTGGCACAAGAAAACCAGAAGTGTGGTGAAGGAAGGAGGCTTATGGAGGAACCCATTTGTCACTTCCTGAAACCAAAAAGTCGAATGTGGAGGGTAGACTCTACTGGAACTTCTTTCCGAGGATTTTTAGGGCCAAATTCAAGACTGGTTGCATGGAGACAAATAGGGTCATGAAAACTTGCACTGGAAACCATGGAGAGTGATGATGGAGTTTCTTCAGGAAGTGAAAGGATGAAAGCAACCTTTTAGGAACATTTGCCTGGTGGCACTAATGTCAATACAAATGTCCAGGTATAAACAGTCTGGTACCTGGAGTCCCCAAAAGATTGGGAGGAGGGGAGACTGGGTAGCTTATGACACAAGAAGAACACTCACTAGAAACGTCTATGCATTTCAATCAATGGTAAGCTCATTGTGAACCAGGCTGTGGCGAAAAGCTAAGGCAACTTTTGGATGTACTGGTAGAGGAATTCATCTAGGGTGAGGATGTTAATACCCCTGTTTGTTCAGCTAGTGTCAGACCATTTCTAAAGGGTTGTATACAGCATTACTTAACATACTCTAAGAAAGACTGAAAAACAGTAGCATATGAAGAATGAAGAAAAGGGGATATTCAAACAGGAGAGGTGAAGATTGTTCAGATGTATAATGGAGGCTGAAGATAACTGCTGTTTTCAAAGCTGAGGAATTTTATGTGGAAGTCAAAGAAGTTCATTTTTCCTTCTGAGGTTTAAATGGTAGTAGGGCAACCACTTAGAAGTTATCCTATAACTCACTTTCTATACAAGTAGAACGGAGGTTAAGATCCATAAATATAGGATAATTCCAACTTGAGAATGTATGAATTCAAGATACAGAATCAAAGCTAATGGAATGAACATATAATATTCTTGCCCTTCCTATACAAGCTGCTACTGATGCTGATTTGAATTGCTCATTGTAATAATGATATGTTTGCACTGATAGACCTCCCATTTAATTCTCCTACTTGCTGTGTGGAGTTTGTCTTGGAATAGAATACAGTAGGAGGCCATGGGACTCATGAAGGACTCAAGTCTCAGAGGCCAGCCTCATTAGCACTGATCTAACAGGACTTAGACATGCTCATTTTCACTGGGATTAGAACATGGCAAGTTTGCTTGAGTGACTGACTTTATTATTGAGAAAGGACAATAATTGGATCATTATTAAAATAGCCTTCCAAGAAGATGAATATGCAGTTATCTTTTACTTATCTATGGCTAAATTAAAAGCAGTTCTCATTGTGGATTGATGTATTATTCCAGCCTCAGAATTATTGGCTCATGCATTTAATATACTATAAATATAGGGTGACTTTCAAGTTACGATAAGCTGGCTTACAAACCAAGCCCAAGCTGGCTACAATATTGACAAAATCATTAAAAGCAGAAGCAATATATTATGAATTTAAAAGATGGGTGACACTGTTATAATTAAATGGTATAATTTAGTTCAAAACTACACAGTTTTCTCCAATTTTCCATTTCTAGTTGGTAACATATAAACATTTTAATCTGTTTTGCACTACAGTTTCAGATCACTGGATTTTATACTTTTCCAAACAATTGGTCATATTTTCAAGTCATTAAAAAAATGACATACTTATTCATGTTGGGATGTCACTGGTGAACCTGTTTTAGGACTATACAGGGATATCTTTATTCATTCTCTCACCACCATCTGCCTACCATCTGCCAGGTATTTGGAAATATTATAATATAGAAAAAGTCACCGTCCTCACTGAGCCTACACTGAGCTCCAAAATGCACCTATAAAATGATTTACTCAAAGCTATATTGAGAAAAAATATCAATCAAATACCAGGGCAGAAGATGGGCAGTTTTAAATGTCAATGTCTCCAAAAGAAATTAACTCTGATATACTCTTCTGCAGGAAGCTTCTTGGTACCACCCAAGCTAAGAGGTGAACTGTGAAAGAGGAAGACTTAGAATCTGGAACCACATTTCTCAAACCGTACCAACTTGCCTTGGAAGCCACAGAAAAATCACAGGGTACCATGGAGTATTTTGGTAATCAAGGAGGATACGGTGACACTGTTAGACACCACATGAACTCCCAGTATAAATTTGTTGGGACCTAAATTCTCAATAAACAGTAATGTTAGGTATTTCTTTTGGCCTAGGAATGTAAGAAAAATTAATGTGACACAAATGGTATTATGAAGTGAGAACATTTAAAAATATTTAAGAAATGGAGTATCTAACAAGACAAAGGCAAAGGGAATCCTTAGGAGGATGGTGGAAGGAGAGTCATAATGGCTAATATTCAGCAGGTCTAGAGATCTACCAGGTAACACTGAAGCAGGTCAGAAGAGTCTGGGAGATACTTCAAAGATTTTTTTTAAGTGGTAGACTATCCAATGGGTTAAACAAACTGAGAGAGGAGATTTGTATCACTTTGAAGCCTGTGGTATGATTTATAACAAATACATAGAAAAAAAGCAACTAAACTAAGACAATTGCCAATATATGGATAGGAAAAAAAAAGAAGAAAATAACCATAGTAATATTCATGGCTCATAGCTTTTACAATGTAAAATAATGCAAACACTGAATATCTTTTAAAATTTGGTCTATTTTGAGAGAATATGGGAAATAGGAAGTGTCTAAATTTTTCTGTGTGTGTGTGTGTGTGTGTGTGTGTGTGTGTTTATCAGAGACTAAATCATCATATTGCATTTGGAGAAGCTAGGAGATAATTCTTACCACCGAAAATAACTTTTAAAAGTAGCAATAAAATCTTACTATATTAAGTACCAAAAGAATAAGCTAAAAATGTGGAAGGTGGCTGCCTTTGGGGAACTGATAATTGGGAGTAGTCAGAATAATTAATTAATTAATTAGTCTCATAGAAATATTTGACTCAAAATTCAGACTATAATGTTAATAAAAAATTTTAAAACTTAATTATTTAAACACATTTTATGAAACACTGTAGCCCATGTACACTTCCTTGGGGCTTTTGTTATGATCTCTGTTTCTTCAGTGACTACTTTATCTGAGTCTGACCTCAGTGAAAGCAGGAGAGCAAGGATTTGAAGGATGAGGTCCCTCTTTCAGAAGATGTTGAGGTAAAAATAAATGAAATAGAATGTGGCAGCTTTTGAAGGAGAAGAACCCAGAGATAAATTACTTTACCCTGATTATTTCATTCTTTTTATTCAAGTATTTATTTTCTTTTGAATTTTACTTTTAAAATTAATATACAGTAAAACTGTCTTTTATAAATTATAATTCTACAAATTTTAGCACATGTGTAAATTCATGTTCTAAAGCTCAACACTTTAAAAATGTAGTACCACTTGCTTTTGGCCTCCAAAACTTCTGATTTGAAATCTTTAGCCATTCAAACTCTTATTCCCTTAGGAGTAATGTGCCATTTTTCTCCGGCTACTTTCCTGATTTCTTTTTTCTTAATTTTCAGCAGTTTGATTATGATGTATCCTAGCATGGATTTCTTTGGGTTTATAGTTTTGAAAATTAACTGAACTTTTTGAATCTTTAAGTTTGTGTCTTTTACCAAACTTGGGAAGTTTTTAACCGTTATTAAAAATATACATATTTGGCAATCTGAGGAAAACAATGTTAGACATTTTGGTATTGCCACCCTGGTCCCTGAGGCTCTGTTATTTTTGTTCAATCTATTGTTTCTCTGTTTTTAGATTAGGTATTTTTAATTGATATATCTTCAAGTTCAAGGACTATTTCCTCTGTAATTTCCATTCTGCTACTGAGCCTTTTAAGTATTTTATTTTGATAAATGTAGTTTTTAATTCTAGAATTTTCATTTGGTTCTTCTTTAAGTCTGTTATTTCATTGCTTATATTCTCTATCTTTCCATTTGTTTCAAGAGTGCTTGCCCTTGTTTCTTGGAGTATTAGCTACTTTAAAATCTTTATTAGAGGGCTTCCCTGGTGGCGCAGTGGTTAAGAATCCACCTGCCAATGCAGGGGACACGGGTTTGAGCCCTGGTCCAGGAAGATCCTATATGCCATGGAGCAACTAAGCCCGTGCGCCATAACTACTGAGCCTGTGCTCTAGAGCCCGCGAGCCACAACTACTGAGCCCACGCACCACAACTACTGAAGCCCATGCATCTAGAACCCGTGCTCCACAACAAGAGAAGCCTCCACAATGAGAAGCCCGCATGCAGCAACCAAGACCCAACGCAGCCAAAAATAATAAATAAATAAAATAAAATAAAAATCTTTATTAGATAAATGCAACATCTGTGTTATCTCTGCATGGGTGTCTTTTTTTTCCCATGTAAATTGAGAGTTTTCTGTTTTTTCATATGTTGAACAAATTTGTATTGCATTTTGACATTTGAATACTGTGTTACAAGGGTCTTGTTTAAATCCTATTATGAACGTTGATATTTTGGTTTTATCAGGCAATATCTAGTTAAGTTTAGGTCACAAGTTCTGACCAGCAGTCTTCTGTAGGATGTGGTTTCAATGTCATTTCTGTTTTCAAAGCTTTTGCAATTCTATTTGGATCTTTCCTGGGTGTGCATCACCCCATGGCCAGTCTGGGACCTGAGTGGTGGTCTATCTTTCGATTCAGTTCTCAGAGTTTTAATATGGTGTGTAGGAGTACCACATGTACATCTTTGGGGGTAAACCTAGGCATTCATAAACATCTGCATGTATTATAGTAACTTTCTTCACTATCTCCCTGGTACTCTGTGATTCCTGGGCCTTTTTGTTGGTTCTGAGAGCAGAAAGTTGGGGCATTATTTATTATAGTCTATCATGCCCTCCTACCACTATGCCCCTGTCTGAGATAAAGTAGCAGGAGAAGAGACAGAGAGAGAGACAGAGAGAGAGACAGAGAGAGACAAAGAGCAGAAGGAACGTATATTTCCCAAACTCTTTAGTGACCCCAGCTATTCTGATAGGAAATGAAAGTTCCCGTCATCTTCACAGTTTTAGGTGCATGTGGGTCTCAGATGTTACCACTGTTGCTTAAAGTTTCCCACTCTTTGAGCCTGAACTAGGATGTTCCTCTGGAGCTTCTCTCTGTTCACGCCCATGATCACTTCTCAGTTTCTGGCAGCCTTGAGACTGCGACCAGGCTGGGGGATATGAGAGAGAAAAAAATTATTAACTCAGTACCCCTGGCTCGGTATTATTCTTCGATCTGCCTGTTTTGATTGCCTTTTCTGAGTCCTCAAAAAGATCCTCCATGTATCTGCCTAGGTTTTCTAAGTGCATTCCTTGAAAGAGACAGGGTGGAGTATTCTGATTCCATTCTACCCATAACCGAAACCCACAGTCATTTCATTCTTATTTACGTACTTATGCATTTAGTTCTGTACTTTCACAATTACAAATGTGTGTATTTCCATGTTTCTAGTTTCTTTCTTTTAATGGTAAACCCTCTGGAACAGGGAACATTTTTTCTTATGACTTACAGGGCATTATGCTCCAATATATTTTCAGAAATGGCACTGCTAAAAGAAGTTAAAAGTCTCACATTCACCCCATCCTTTTCTTTTTCCTTGCTAATTGAACAGTGTTCATTCTAACCCTGGCCATCCAATAGCCTTGTTAAGATGGGATGGCTTTTTATATACAGAACACACGCTATTTCAGTTAGTAGATTAGTAGTTGGTGTTTGAAATGATGTGAGACTCAAGGAAGGGGCAAAGATAAACAGGGTGAACAAAAATGAAATGAATATGAGAGACATGGTGACTATATACACATCATCTAATCACTGCAGGGAGATTTTCTAAGTAGACACCATTGACCTAGTTTATGGATAAGAAAAATAAAATTAGTGAGAACTTTGTCACCTACTTATACAATTACTCTGAAATCAGGGAGGAAAAACAAGGCCCTTCACAGAGCTCTGCCACCTCACTGAACGTATATAAAGGAGGTGGAAACTGAAAACTTGAGAAAACCATTATCAGTGCAATCACTTCCTACTGTTTCCTTGCCTTGCCTTTGCTACAAACCTTTCAGAGCTGCAGTTAACTATGATGAAACTGTCATTCTCTTTATTGTCAGTGTTTTTGCTCAATTCTCCAAGTGGCCTAATGAATCTTGGACTTTCTATTCACATTTGCATGCTTCAGGAGTGTGAGGATTGAGGGGCTAGGGTTTGCCTTGACTTAGTGAATTTTGGCTATAGAGTTAAGCATGAGATGATTTGGTGCTGCCCAGAGCTGAGCGAGATAAAACATTCTCCTTAACCTGATGATATGATAACAGATTATTTTTAAGACTGAGTATCAAAGATTGTGAAGATTGTGTGGTCTTTGGCTAACGCATGCAGTATCCGTATCTACCTGTCGACCACAGACTAATATTGTAAAAGAAGATAAGGAGGAAATAGTTAATAGCTTTGTAGAGGAGGAAAAATTTTCCTCTACCCTTCTAGGTTCTGTTCACTGGTCTAATAATCAAATTGACATAAGACAACTTAACAGGAGAAAAACACAAATTTAATTTTGTACATATGGAAGTCCCATAGGTATGGGACTAACAAGTGACTGAAGCAGGCTGTTTATATACCTTTCCAGAATAAGAATCAATTATTTGCGAACATGTGACAAAACAAACGGGTTTTGGCTTGGGATAGCAAATCAATGAAGAAATAAAAAGTTTGTTTATACAGCTTTCTCTGCCTTGAATTCTCTATCTCTGGGAATAAGGATGCTCTCCCTGCTCCAGGCATAGGGAGGATATCTTCACATGGGAGGTTTATCTCTTGCTTTCAAGGGAACACAGGAGGGTCAGAGTGTTCTTCTTATACCAGCTATTTCTCAAGTAACTTTAATTCAAAATAATCAATATACCACCTTGGCATATTTCAGGGCAGCCTGCTCTGAGTCCCATCAGCCTTTTGACAGGCTCAGCCTCAGTTATAGGTAAGCCTAGATTACTGGGAAAGAAAGCTCACAAATGAATATCTATATATATTTTTTTCTTTTTAAAGAATTCATCTGAAATATTACTGCCCCAAATAATACTTTCCATAGTTATATTTCACATGATAGGAAGGCCTGCCTGCTGTGGTCACTCGGTCCTTATAGTAACCCTGTGAGGTAGATGAGACATGTTTTATTATTCTCATTTTATATATATGAAGAAACTAGTTCACACATATTATGGTTCAATATCACATAGCAGTTGTATCTCAGAAACAGGTCTCAAACAAACAGAATAATGTTTCCATTTACTCTTCACCAATCGACTTCCACTCCTATCATTTCAGAGAAAAATACACCTACAAAGATCATTAATCACTTCCTTGTTTTTGTAAGGCATACCCTCCCAGCAGCATTGACACAGCCCAATGGCTCCATAAGATTGAAACCCTCTCTTAGTTTTTTTCCTACTTTAACAACTCCTGTTTCTTTCTATTCTTCTTTACTAGAGCAGCCTGCTCCTCCAAATTTTAAATCAAGTAGCTTTTCAAGGATTGGTCCTAAGCTCTCTTCCCTTTGTAACTTATATTTTTTCTCTAAGCAGTCCTAGCTACTCCCATAAATGAAGATGCATTACCTTTTATTATAAAGGTAGTTTTTACCTTTCTACACACTAGAGAATTCATGTCATTCATACTCAAATATTTCCTTTTCAGTGCATTCATTTATCACTTCATTAATTTACTCAAAAATATTTATCGAGATTCTGCTGTTGTCTAGGCACCAATCTAAGCTTCAGTATGCAACAGGCCAAAGAGGAAAAAAAAAAAGATCTGCCTTCATGGAATTTACATTTGAGTAGACAACATAGATAACCAGCAAAACTTGTTATATAATATGATGGCAGAGTGTAATAAACACCACAAAGAAAATTAAAGCATTTGAGAATGGCAGTGGTTGTGATGCATGTGAGCAGTAGGTGGGGGTGGGGTCATGGAACATGGAGCAGACAGGTAATTACATTATTAATGAAAGAACCCTGGATGGCCCTGTGGGAAGGAGGACCACTTCACTGGAGAGAAAGGGAATTAGACTAATGGTCAAGAAAATTCACAATTTATCTTGCTTCTCTCCACATATATTTTGATAAAGTCCTTTAGCCTCTCTGGGACAAATCCTTAGATGATTTCTGAGGAACCTTTCAGTTTTATTATTTTTATCACAGATTTAGAAAAGATGGGGCAGAGACAAAGGAATAAATGAGAAACAGAATTATTAGTGGTTATTTATTGTCATCAATGAAAGTTTATTTAGATTACAGATCTTTTTATTAAGTTCAGCCATTCTCCCAGGAATATTTATTGACCTCCTACTAATTTCCAGGCACTGGGCTAACTTCAAAGAATGCAGAGGTGAATGAGGTCACAGCCTTTATGTCAAGGGGCTCACAGCCTAGTTCACCATATTTGGATCAGATTTTTCTCTGTTTGGAATCTGTCAAAGTCCCATTTTTGTTACATCTTCCTGGTCTTAAGTATCTCCTGCATAATATCTTCTGATATTCTAACAGAGACCCTTGAGCAAGAAACCCCTGAATTTTTCATAAATAAATAAATAAATGACGAAGGCCATTTGGAAAGATTTTGAAAGAAACAGAGAAAGATAGCGTCCCTGATACTCCTTGTTAATTTTTTGAAAATTTGAACCCAATTATATAAAGATAAAATACAAAGTCCTCCAATTCATTACAATCTCTGTTAACAGGTCATTTCAGGGTTTTAATCAAAGACCTACAATAAGTTATATGTGGAGGACCTAGACTAGAAAACAGATCAGAGAATTCGAGGGACAATAAACACAAGTCACACAGGAAAACCACCTGATAGATATTACTTGTGTTCAGCAATATCTGATTCTCCTTTCTTCAGGGCACAGAGAAGACTGAAGTCCTCAGCACCTTGCAATTGGTTGTGTCCATAAGACAAATTACAGCCAATAAGTTGCAAGGAGAAGTGGTGTGTCTCATTGCCTTGCTGAAGCATCTAATTGCTAGTGTGGGACTCCATAGCATTTTCTTCCAGCCTTATCAGTTAAGGAGGACATAAGTGCTAAATGGTGAAACGGTAGGATAATGGAGCTTTCATCAGCCTAGATCTCCTACTACATAGAGAACAGTTTCTCTAGAACTCTGCATAGAGGAAGCAACATTTTTTTGTTTAGTCACTGAGATTTGGAGGTTGTTTATTACCACAACATAACTTAGCCTATCCTTACTAACTTACTATCTATTCGAATGTACTTTTTATCAAGTTAAAAAGAATTTGGGATCTTGGAGAACTGTGAGGGTACCCCAAAACAAAGGGTCCATGTGATTTATACTCATCATTTTTAACACTAACTCCAAAGAAATCAACAGGCATTCTTAGCTTTCTTCATTATTTTTATGTGAAGCATTTGCTAATCTTTCCTGTTCTCACTAATCTTTCAATGTGAAAATCTAGAGACTTTGGCTGCTTTGTCTTCTCCTGCTTTTCTTTTTTTTAAAAAAATATTTTATTTATAATAATTTGGAAGAATTTTTAAAAATCAGTTTTAGGTTTACAATAAAATTGAGGGGAAGGAAGCAATATGCATTTAAGGTTCCTCCATGTTTTTTCATGGCTTGATAGCTCATTTCTTTTTAGTGCTGAATTCCAGTTTTTCTTCTGACTAGTAACATAATAACCTGATGTTTATACTACAAAATTCAAGTCACTACAGTTTGAGGTTCAGTATTATGTCCAACTTTACACAGAAAGGATTCATTCATTAATTTCAGCTGTTTTCACTGGCCAGCTTTCTAAGTTCTGTCAAGTTCATCATTGGTCCCAAGGCAATCAATATCTTCTCTAGCTGGTTTTATTAGAGTTCAGATCTTTCTTATAACCTCTCCTTTCATGTGACACCCCACTTTCCCAACCCTTCATTCAGAAACCTTGAACCTCTCTTTTCCAGGCATTCAGTAGCTTCAAGCCCTCACATACGCTGTTTATGCAGCACTTGCTTTTTACTGATCGAACAGTTCGAACATCATCAGTTCTTTTTACAGTTCGAACATTATCAGTTCTCTTTCTCACTCCTTTCTTATCTTGTTATGGTCCTTCACATTGTGCCAGATTTCTGCTTCAGACCTTAGAGACCCCATTTTTCTTATTCTATGGGATTTTTTTTTCCAGTCAACTTCTACTAGATATAGGTATATATTCAAAATAACCATACTTGCTTGAGATTATTGTTTTAGTTAGAGGGCTACAAGTAGATATCTGCACAAACAGGAGTTTAGCTACCCACATTGGGGTCAAGTGACAGAAAAGAACATGATCCTTTCCTTCAGGACCCAGGTTTACTCTGAGTCATTAAACAAATTCTAGTAACTTCCTAAATGTGTTTACTGTTAGAGCCATCTTAAGAATTCTGATAAAGATGATTTAAAACATTTAATATTCTTGGCTCCCTGATTGAGAAGTCTTATCTTAAATATATTAATGCCACCATAAATGAGGAACTCAAATATAGCTATTGTCATTCCCTGAGCCCTAACTTTTAATGAAGTAACAATTAATGTAAGGATAGATTGTCATCACAAAGCTCTGTTCATAACTGCTTAAGTTGAGTTTGTTGTCTGCTGATCGGCTGAGGGAAGTTAACTGAAAGTAATTATATACAGACAATTTGAAAACTGTAAAAAGTAACATAAATGTGAAAAAGTAACCCTCTGGCACAATGCAGTGAGTCTTATGGTAAGAGTAAAAAATGAAAACTTCTATGTCTATTTAACAACCTTTCCATGATATTACTTGCAAAAGATTATAAGCCAATTTTAGTATCTAAGAAGGAAAACCAACTTCTAGACTTCCTAAAATGTCTCTGTCCATTTCTGACCTACTCTTCCCAAAAGGCACAAATTAAATCGAATATAAAAAGAATACTCATTCATTATCCAACTAGCATTTGTTTCTTGTATATAAACCAGGCAATGTGTTCAATATAAGGTATTAAGAAAAAAATCAAATACTTTCTTCTTAAGATGCTTAAAGTCCAGTAGGAAGACAGATATACAAAAAAAAAATCATTACAATTAAGTATGTGAAAAAAATTCCAATATTAGAAATGCCAACAAAATATTATAAAGGAACATAAAGGGACAACTAATTCTGAGAAAGCTAGGAAGTCTTCACAGAGAAATTCACATTTTGCTTCATCAGACCAAGAAGGTGACAGAGGTGACAGGAAAAACAGATATCTGTATGCAACACTTAGTTCTCACACACATGTACACAAAGTTTATTGACATAGCTTATTGAGTGTGTCAGTAATTTAAAGACTATCCATTGTAAGGTGCACAGGTGGGTAGATTTGTACTACATTAGACTGTGAAAATGTGCTCTGACTGCTGGCTGCTCAGGTTGCAGGCCTTGCACAAGAGCTTCTAGACTGGAGTGAGTAGCTAGTGTACAAATCTTAAAAGGTCAGAGTTGGCTGGGGCTTCAGTGATCTTCATATCTAAGTCCTCTATTTTACAAGGCAGCAACTGAGTCCCAGAGAGGGGGGTAGCTTGTCCAGTGACACTTATTACTATAAACAAACAGTATAGAAATTCTACAAATAGTAAATAATGACACTGTTTACTGTAATAAGTTAACAAATGCATGTCCCTTTAGGGATCAGCAAAAATATGATTTAAAAAGCTGCTCCTCAGATACAAAATAACATGTTTTGCTTTGTTTTAAATCTGTTTTCTTCTTTTACAAGTACTCCTCAACTATAAATGTTCAAAATTATTAATCTTATTTGGAATTCCTTTTTATGTTCTTTGGTTAAAAAGTAGCAATCACATAATGATTATGTTCTCCCCAGAAGAAATGTAGTAGAAAGTTTCTTTATCCTAAATTTGCTTGCAAGTTAGGAAATGAAAAATTTGAAAATCTAAACTCTAAACTGGTTTTTCCTTTCTTTTTTTAAATTTTATTTCTGAATTTTATTTTATACTTAGTTATCTATTTTATGCATATTAATGTATATATGTCAATCCCAAACTCTCAATTCATCCCACCACCACTCTCCAAACTGTTTTTTTCTGAAATGTTGCTGCTTCCAAAAACAGCCTTCACCTATTTTGTTTTCTTAGTGGCAGGGAACAGTAATGTTTACCTAGTATTCTTTCTTGGGAGATAAATGATATAGGTTACAATATGGTGGGGGCAGGGGGGGGGAGAGAGAGAGAGAGAGAGAGAGAGAGAGGGAGAAAAGGAGAGATAAGTAATTTCATTATGAATAAGTGGGGATATCTGGGATATCACATAGTTTGGGGGAGTGAATCCCAGGAATCTGAGCTGGATAAAGCAGTTAGAAGTTTCTACTCTGTGTCATGAGAATAGAAAGCCATGTTCAGGACTGAAGCCAGATTCTGGAGAAGCCAAGAGAAAGCCAGGTAGACAAAGTCAAGCCTTACAGGAGCAGGGCAAAGAGGCAGAACCATTGTGGGGAAAAGGGCAAATGTAGCAACCAAGAACAAGTGATATCCATTGGAGCATAAAAAATCAGTGAGCTAAATCTCATCTCCAGTGGCTTACAAAGTTTACTTTGAACCCTGACTATGGATATAGAGGAAGATGTTAAGAATGGAGCAAATTATGCCAATATGCTTGATGTTGACAATGTAAACTAGAGAGGCCTTTGAAACCTTTTAGTATAGATGAGATTTCTGTAAGAAGGAAGGTTTCAGAAGCATCAGGATTTGGGATATTTTACTTGATAAGGAAAACATTTTCCCTTATAATTCTTCAGTTTAAGAAGAGTAAAATATGGTCTTAGTATTCAAAAAAAGTTTTTTTAATGCAGAGAAATAGCCGCCATCGTACATAATCCATGGAATTCCAGGAGATCAAGTTAAAACAAAACTTTGTGCCTGAAGTAAGCACTCAGGAAGTGTTGACTAAATTGGCAACCCAGGTACCAGAGCCAGAAGAGATACACTCAATATTTAGAGAGAGTAAGTATTAAAATAAAACTCTTACTTGGATAAGTATCAAAGTAAAATGAATAGAGGTCTTTGAATGTGTAAAGATTGCTAAGGTGTGGGAAAAGGGAATTTCTCTGAGCATCTTAAAGTAAGGATATTAGAATTTCCTAAGGGTAAAACAGTAATTTGATGAGCATTTTTGTAAGCCTTAATAAAATGTATTTAAGGTGGAGGGGTGCTGATAATTCTGGTGTACAAGGTGCTTTAGGGATGAAGAGAAGATTATCAAGAAAACTAAGTGGTTTCATTATTACCAACTTCACTGAAATTGTTAGATTCCCACACCTAATTTATTCTTTGAGGCAAATAGGTCAGAGGGATTAGGGATGCTAGCAGTATTCTCACAGGCTTTTCCTGATCTCCTGACATATCATACATGTGAAAAATAGCCAAAAATAAATAAATACATAAATAAAAAAATAATCATTTTACTTAGATGCATCCCCTGAAGTTGGAAGAGTGATGCTACTGAAATGATGGATAAAATATATAAGGATAAAATATATAATTTATTGATTCAGATGCTATGATGCCCAACATTACTAGTGCTATCTGCATAATGAAAGCAAAACCCCATACTAAATTTGACAGCTGACTTAAGAATAACCTATGGAGATAAAAAGCACACAGGAAATTTCCATATGCTTATGAGTGGAACAGGGGGTGTGAACTCAGAACCTGGTGGTATGTCCACTGAGGTTCTGTAAATTCTGTCCTACACCAGCAGTTCTTACTATGATGGTAATGTGAATTAATTAAGGAGGCAAGGAACATAAAACAAGCTCACTTTGCAGTACTTCCCAGACTCTCTTTCAGTAACTATTTTTGTTGTCTTAACAAAGGCATTTGATCTTGGCACCACATCTTAAGAGATGGATGATTTTTCAACAGTTGGATGATTAGAGCTAAAGTTTTAATCCACTGGAAAATTTTTTTTTTCTTGTACATGTGTAGATATAATCCAACATATTTGCCATCTCAATTAATACCTCTTTTTCTCTCTCTCTCTCTCTGTATACATCTTCTTAGGATTATCCAAGAGATACTGAAATTACACCACACAGATATATTAAAGGTTTGCCTTGGGGAGACCTTCAAGATGGCAGAGGAGTAAGACATGGAGATCACTTCCCCCCCCATAAATACATCAAAAATACATCTACATGTGGAACAACTCCTACAGAACACATACTGAATGCTGGCAGAAGACCTCAGACTTCCCAAAAGGCAAGAAAATCCCCACATACTTGGGTAGGGTAAAAGAAAAAACAAAGGCAAAAGAATAAGGATGGGACTGTACTTCTGAGAGTAAGCTGTGAAGGAGGAAAAGTTTCCACACACTAGGGGGCCCCTTCACTGGTGGGGATGGGGGGTGCATGGTGGGGGGAAGCTTCGGAGCCATGAAGGAGAGCACAGCAACAGGGGTGCAGAGGGCAAAGTAAAGAGATTCCCACACAAAGGATAGGTGCCGACCATCACTCACCAGCCTGAGAGGCTTGTCTGCTCACCCACCAGGGTGGGTGGGGGCTGAGAGCTGAGGCTTGGGCTTTGGAGGTCAGATCTCAGGGAGAGGACTGGGGCTGGCTGCATGAAGACAGCCTGAAGGGGGCTAGTGTGCCACAGCTAGCCGGGACGGAGTCCACGAAAAAGTCTGGGCCTGCCAGAGAGGCAAGTTTCGGGGTACGTGAGGAGAGGGGATACCTTCCCAGTGTGCCCACAGAAGGCAGAGCACTGCCTAAATGAGCTTCAGGGACAAGCGCGAGACATGGTTATCAGCTCGGACACCAGAGACAGGCATGAACTGCTAATGTTCTGCCACTGCCACCAAGAATGCTGTGTGCAAGCACAGGCCACTATCCATACCCCTGGGAGCCTATGCAGCCCGCCACTGCCAGGGTCCCAAAATCCAGGGACAACTTCCCCGGGAGAACACACAGCATGCCTTAGGCTGTTGTAACCTCACGCTGGCCTCTGCCGCCTCAGGCTTGCCCTGCATTCCAATTATGACTAACATAGCCTTCCCTCCCCGCAACCTGAGTGAACAAGAGATCCCTAATCAGCTGCTGCTTTAACCCCCTCCTGTCTGGGTGAGGAACAGACTCCTGAGGGTGGCCTACATGCAGATGTGGGGCCCAAACCACAGCTGAACCCCAGGAGCTATGGGAACAAAGAAGAGAAAGGGAAATTTCTCTGTGAAGCCTCAGGAGCAGCAGAATAAATTCCCACAATCAACTTGATAAACCCTGCATCTGAAGAATACAGACAACAAATGTTCCCAAGATGGAGGCGGGGGACTTTGGTAACAACTGTAGACTTGGGATTGCTTTCTGCATCTAATTAGTTTCTGGTTTTATGTTTTTCTTAGTATAATATTTAGTGCTTATTATCATTGGTGGATTTGTTTAT
The DNA here is from genome assembly GCF_000442215.2 of Lipotes vexillifer. Lineage (NCBI taxonomy): Eukaryota > Metazoa > Chordata > Mammalia > Artiodactyla > Lipotidae > Lipotes > Lipotes vexillifer. Next base: position 341,888 of record NW_006772719.1, on the reverse strand, counting down.
TTTGGTTGCTCTCTTCCTTTATCCTTACATATATATATATTTCTTCCTTTTCTCTTTTTGTGAGTGTGTATGTGTATGCTTCTTTGTGTGATTTTGTCTGTATAGGTTTACTTTCACCATTTGTCCTAGGGTTCTGTTTTTTTGTTTTTGTTTCTCTTTTTGTTTTGTTCTTTTCCCTCTCTTCCTTTTCTTCTGAGCCCTGTACCTGGCAGGGTCCTGGTGCTCCGGCCAGGTGTTGGGCCTGAGCCTCCGAGGTAGGAGGGCTGAGTCCAGGACACTGGAGCACCAGAAACCTCCTGGCCCCATGTAATATCAATTGGCAAGAGCTCTCCCAGAGATCATAATCTCAACAGTAAGACCCAGCTCCACCCAATGGCCAATAGCACCAGTGCTGGATGCCCAATGACAAACAACAGCAAGACAGGAATACAACCCCACCCATTAGCAGAGAGGTTGCCTAAAGTCATACTAAGTTCACAGACACTCAAAAACACACCACAGGACGAGATCTTGTCCACCAAAAGAACAAGATACAGCCCCGCCCACCAGAACACAGGCACCAGTCCTCCCCACCAGGAAGCCTATACAAGCCATTGAACCAACCTCACCCACTGGTGGCAGACACCAAAAACAATGGGAACTACAAACATGCAGCCTGTGAAAAGGATACCCCCAAAACTCTAAGTCAAAGAATGTGAGAAAACAGAGAAATATGTAGCAGATGAAGGAGCATAGGAAAACCTCACCAGACCAAACAAATGAAGAGGAAATAGGCAGTCTACCTGAAAAAGAATTCAGAGAAATGATAGTAAAGATGATTCAAAGTCTCAGAAATAGAATGGAGAAAATACAAGAAACGTTTAACAAGGAACTAGAAGAACTAAAGAGGAAATAAACAATGATGAACAAAATAATAAATCAAATTTAAAATATTCTAGAAGGAATCAGTAGCAGAATAACTGAGGTAGAGGAACAGATAAGTGACCTGGAAGATAAAATAGAGGAAATAACTGCCACAGAGCAGAATAAAGAAGAAAAGAATGAAAAGAAATGAGAACAGTCTCAGAGACCACTAGGAAAACATTAAACACACCAACGTTCGAATTATAGGGGACCCAGAAGAAGAAGAGAAAAAGAAAGGGTCTGAGAAAATATTTGAAGAGATTATAGTTGAAAACTTCCCTAACAAGGGAAAGGAAATAGTCAATTAAGTCCAGGAAGTACAGAGAGTCCCATACAGGAAAAATCCAAGGAGAAACACACCAAGACACATATTAATGAAACTATCAAAACTTAAATTCAAAGAAAAAATATTAAAAGCAGCAAGGGAAAAGCAACAAATAACATAAAAGGGAATCCCCATAAAGTTAAAAGCTGACCTTTCAGCAGAAACTCTCCAAGCCAGAAGGGAGTGGCAGGACATATTTAAAGTGATAAAAGGGAAAAACCTACAACCAAGATTACTCTACCCAGCAAGGATCTCATTCAGATTCGATGGAGAAATTAAAATCTTTACAGACAAGCAAAAGCTAAGAGAATTCAGTGCCACCAAACGAGCTTTACAACAAATGCTAAAGGAACTTCTCTAGGCAGGAAACACAACAGAATGAAAAGACCTACAGTAACAAACCCAAAACAATTAAGAAAATGGTAATAGGAACATATATATCAATAATTACCCTAAATGTAAATGGATTAAATGCTCCAACCAAAAGACACAGACTGGCTGAATGGATACAAAAACAAGACCCATATATATGTTGTCTACAAGAGACCCATTTCAGACTGAGGGACACATACAGACTGAAAGTGAGGGGATGGAAAAAGATATTCCATGCAAATGGAAATAAAAAGAAAGCTGGAGTAGGAATTCTCACATCAGACAAAACAGACTTTAAAGTAAAGACTATTACAAGAGACAAAGAAGGACACTACATAATGATAAAGGGATCAATCCAAGGTGAAGATACAACAATTGTAAATATTTATGCACCCAATATAGGAGCACCTCAATATATAAGGCAAATGCTAACAGCCATAAAAGGGGAAATCAACAGTAACACAATAATATTAGGGGGCTTTAATACTCCATTTTGACCAATGGAGAGATCAACCAAAATGAAAATAAATAAGGACACACAAGCTTTAAAGGACATATTAGACCAGATATACATAATTGATATTTATAGGACATTCCAACCAAAAACAACAGAATACACTTTCTTCTCAAGTGCTCATGGAACAGTCTTCAGATAGATCATATCTTGGGTCACAAATCAAGCCTCAGGAAATATAAGAAAATTGATATTGTATCAAGTATCTTTTCTGACCACAATGCTATGAGACTAGAAATCATTATAGGAAAACATCTGTAAAAAATACAAACACATGGAGGCTAAACAATACACTACTTAATAACCAAGAGATCACTGAAGAAATCAAAGAGGAAATCAAAAACTACCTAGAAACAAATGACAGTGAAAACACGATGACCCAAAACCAATGGGATGCAACCAAAGCAGTTCTAAGAGGGAAGTTTATAGCAATACAATCCTACCTCAAGAAACAAGAAATATCTCAAACAAACAACCTAACCTTACACCTAAAGCAATTAGAGAAAGAAGAACCAAAAAAACCCCCAAGATAGCAGAAGGAAAGAAATCATAGAGATCAGATCAGAAATAAATGAAAAAGAAAGAAAGCAAACAATAGCAAAGATCAATAAAACTAAAGCCTGGTTCTTTGAGAAGATAAACAAAATTGATAAATCATTAGCCAGACTCATCAAGAAAAAAAAGGGATAAGACTCAAATCAATAGAATTAGAAATGAAAAAGGAGAAGTAACAACTCACACTGTAGAAATACAAAGGATCATGAGAGACTACTACAAACAACTATATGCCAATAAAATGGAGAACCTGGAAGAAATGGACAAATTCCTAGAAAAGTAAAAATTTCCAAGACTAAACCAGGAATAAATAGAAAATATAAATAGACCAATTTCAAGCACTGAAATTGAAACTGTGATTAAAACTTTTCCAGCAAACAAAAGCCCAGGACCAGATGGCTTCAGAGGCGAATTCTATCAAACATTTAGAGAAGAGCTAACACCTATCCTTCTCAAACTCTTCCAAAATATAGCAGAGGGAGGAACACTCCCAAACTCATTCTATGAGGCCACCATCCCCCTGATACCAAAACCAGACAAAGATGTCACAAAAAAAGAAAACTAGAGACCAATATCACTGATGAACATAGACGCAAAAATCCTCAACAAAATACTAGCAAACAGAATCCAACAGCACATTAAAAGGATCATACACCATGAGCAATTGGGGTTTATCCAAGGAATGCAAGGATTCTTCAATATACACAAATCAATCAATGTGATACACCATATTAACTAACTGAAGGATAAAAACCATGTGATAATCTCAGTAGATGTAGAAAAAGCTTTTGAAAATATTCAACACCAATTTATGATAAAAACGCTCCAGGAAGTGGGCATAGAGGGAACCTACCTCAACATAATAAAGGCCATATATGACAAACCCACAGCCAACATCATTCTCAATGGTGAAACACTGAAACCATTTCCTCTAAGATCAGGAACAAGACAAGGTCGTTCCCTCTCACTGCTATTATTCAACATAGTTTTGGAAGTTTTAGCCACAGCAATCAGAGAAGAAAAAGAAATAAAAGAAATACAAATTGGAAAAGAAGAAGTGAAACCATCACTGTTTGCAGATGGCATGATACTATACATACAGAATCCTAAAAATGCTGCCAGAAAACTACTAGAGCTAATCAGTGAATTTGGTAAAGTAGCAAGATACAAAATTGATGCACAGAAATCTCTTGCTCTCCTATACACTGACAATGAAAAATCTGAAAGAGAATTAAGGAAACACTCCCATTTACCAGTGTAACAAAAAGAATAAAATACCTAGGAAAATACCTTCCTAAAGAGACAAAACACTTGTATGCAGACAACTATAACACTCATGAAAGAAATTAAAGATGATACAAACACATGGACAGATAGACCATGTTCTTGGATTGGAAGAATCAACATTGTGAAAATGACTATACTTACTACCCAAAGCAATCTACAGATTCAATGCAATCCCTATCAAACTACAATTGCATTTTTCACAGAAGTAGAACAAAAAATTTTACAATTTGTAAGGAAACACAAAAGACCCTGAATAGCCAAAGCAATCTTGAGAAAGAAAAATGGAGCTGGAGGAATCAGGCTCCCTGATTTCAGACTATACTTCAAAGCTACAGTAATCAACACAATATGGTACTGGCACAAAAACAGAAATATAGATCAATGTAACAGGTTAGAAAGTCCAGATATAAACCCACGCACATATGGTCACCTTATCTTTGACAAAGGAGGCAAGACTATGCAATGGAGAACAGACAGCCTCTTCAATAACTGGTGCTGGGAAAACTGGGGAGCTATATGTAAAGAATGAAATTAGAACACTCCCTAACACCATACACAAAAATAAACTCAAAATGGATTAAAGACCTAAATGGAAGGTCAGACACTGTAAAACTCTTAGAGGAAAACATAGGCAGGACACTCTATGACATAAATCACAGCAAGATCCTTTTTGATCCACCTCCTAGAGAAATGGAAATAAAAACAAAATTAGCAAATAGTACCTAATGAAACTTAAAGGCTTTTGCACAGCAAAGGAAACAATAAACAAGACAAAAAGACAAGCCTAAGAATGGAAGAAAATATTTGCAAACGAAGCAACTGACAAAGGATTAATCTCCAAAATATACAAGCAGCTTATGCAGCTCAATATTAAAAAAAAAAAAAAAAAGATGTAATCCAAAAATGGGCAGAAGACCTAAATAGACATTTCCCCAGAGAAGATATACAGATTGCCAACAAACAGATGAAAGTATGCTCAGTATCACTAATCATTAGAGAAATTCAAATCAAAACCACAATGACGTACCACCTCACATCAGTCAGAATGGCAATCATGAAAAAATGTACAAACAGTAAATGCTGGAGAGGGTGTGGAGAAAAGGGGACCCTCTTGCACTGTTGGTGGGAATGTAAATTGATACAGCCACTATGGAGAGCAGTATGGAGGTTCCTTAAAAAACTAAAAGTAGAATTACCATATGACCCAGCAATCCCACTACTGGGCACATACCCTGTGAAAACCATAATTCAAAAAGGACATGTACCAGAATGTTCATTTCAGCACTATTTACAATAACCAGGACATGGAAGCAACCTAAGTGTCCATCGACAGATGAATGGATAAAGAAGATGTGGCACATATTATACAATGGAATATTACTCGGCCATAAAAAGAAATGAAATTGAGTTATTTGTAGTGAGGTGGATGGACCTAGAGTCTGTCATACAGAGTGAAGTAAGTCAGAAAGAGGAAAACAAATACCATATGCTAACACATATATATGGAATCTAAGAAGAAAGAAATGGTTCTGAAGAACCTAGGGGCAGGACAGGAATAAAGACGCTGAGGTAGATCATGGTCTTGAGGACATGGGGAGGGGGAAGCGTAAGCCGGGACGAAGTGAGAGAGTAGCACTGACGTATATACACTACCAAATGTAAAATAGCTAGCTAGTGGGAAGCACCTGCATAGCATAGGGAGATCAGCTCGGTGCTTTGTGACCACCTAGAGGGGTGGGATGGGGAGGGTGGGAGGGAGGCCGAAAAGGGAGGGGATATGGGATATATGTATACATATAACTGATTCACTTTGTTATACAGCAGAAACTAACACAACATTCTAAAGCAATTATACTCCAATAAAGATATCCAAAAAAATAATTAAAAAGTAAAGGTTTGCCTTAAGTGTCTTACTTTACGCAAATCAGATCGAAGATTAAATTCTAATGCAAAACATTTGCAAGTATTTATAGCAAAATTTCTATTTTCTTTTTCCTTAATTGTATATGTTGATCTATTTTCAGATTGGACCAGATGAAGTAAATTGAGTTATCAACCCGACTGAGGACCGTGTTTTTTCCTATGAAAGCCAGCCAACTAGATTTTGAAAAGACATTCTCTGTGGTTCATTATGGGGAGGGGTGGAATGATGTGTGGAACCTCTATTATCTGTTCTAGATTATGTCAAGAATTAGAAATGGATTATTGTCACCTTAACTTTGACTATATAAGTTTTTTTGTTTGAACCACAACCCTAACATTATTAAAACGTGGCTTTTGTATTTCATTAAGAGCTAAGCAATTAGGTTTGCATTTTTGATGCACCATAATTGTAATAGTGTGACATTGTCCTAATGATAATGTTCATTGATCATTCATAATGCAACTACTCGCACCATGAATCAAGTATAAATCAACACCTTTTTTATTTTACTTGCAGTAAAGCACTTTATTTTCAGATTGATAATTTGTACTCAGTTTAATCATCAGCTGTCAGAATTTTTTTGGTTTAATTTCCATATGCTTTTCTTATCACAGATCTTTAAACCCTTATGAAAAGTGTTTTAGGAATAAACCAAATACCATGGCAGGAGAACAAGGCGAGGTTTTAGCATTATTAATAAAGAAGTCTATTTAATTGCTGAGTAAAAAATTTGACATTCCAGCATAGGACAGACTGCACATCAGTGAAATCCTTGGTTTTACAGAGGGAATAGAGGTGCAATATATCACCTTCTAATAGCATCAGAATAAGTAGACACACGGCTATCTGACCTCAATAAGTATGAGGTTCTTTGTGGTCCAAACCACTCTCTGAATTCCGTGGCTGATATAGATACTGTCCCTAGAATCTATTCAGATACCTTTCCAAGTTTCTAAATTTCTAAAATAAAAGTATAACTGCTGTGGTTTTATATAGTGCCAACTGCTCTAAGTTAGAAGTATGATTTCCAGTATTTCTTTTCCGGTACGGTTCTGGGTTAAGATGCGTCATAGGAGAAATTTGTGCAAGATTTGAGATGAGGAAGAAAATTAGCAGTCATTATGTTCTGAAGGTTAGGATAGCATGACAGGTGCATATTGTCACTGACTTGCTATCTCACCTGATTGAGGAAGGAAAGCACTTTGGCCTGGAGCTCTTCCAGGTTCCTTCTCACCACATTCAGCTTCTCTGAGTCCTACGCTAGGTGCATGTCCAGGTTAGTGGAAAAGGGTACCAGCTTCTTTGGCAAAACACCACATCACTGAGACTGGATACAGGTATGGGTTTTATTCTGTCCTCCCGATTTCCAGTTTGTTGCTTCATGCCTAGGTTTTCTTTCCACTGCCAACCATGCTGATCAACAGAAGCTTCAGGTCCAACACCAGAAGCAAGAGCTTTCACAGACTTCTGTATCACTTTCCACAGTGTGTACTGCCTAATCTCTATATAGACTCTTTTTTCCATATAACTCCTAATGGTTCTGCTTCCCAGATCAAACCCTCACTGGTAGAATAATAGAAGCTAAATTCTAGGCCAGTGATCCCCTTTCAGCTGATAACTGGAGAAGCATGAGTTATGCATTCTTTTCTCCATGACTTTGCAGCATATGTTGACATGTTTCTATGAACAGAGGAGAACTTTAATTTTTATCTGTGTATACATGTATCCTTTTTAAAACACAGAAAGCAGTCTTACCATCCAGAAAATTTATGGAAATGAAGCCCTAGAACCTTTGCTCATTATGGTTGGAGTCTATGTTGCCCTCAGACCATTGTCTTTGCTGTTCTAAGTATCAAGAGCGCATACATTGCTGTGTAATGAGGGATCCTTTTCCTCTGCCAGTCTGTTCCCATTGTCACCAAATTAGGAAGAGAAGAGGGAAAAGCCCCAAACTTGGGTAATTATTAAGGAGTTTATCTCTTCATGGCAGCTGTCTTTCTTCTCTCGGCATCTTATTCTTTCTGGCTTTTCTACTCCCTAAGATTAGCAACCCATCTCTCCTAAGTTTACTCATTAAATTTGACTCTCCTGTTGACAATTTTGATTTAATTTCAAGTTTAATGTTATTTAAAAACAGGTTCTATGATGGTAGGGAGACAGCATGGTAGTGCTCAAGGAAGTTCTACAGAAATCTCATCTCATCCAACCTTGTGGATTTTTTGACCTAGAAGATGAATAAATCAGATTATGTTGCATGCTCTAGACTCTGTGTATGGAAGGGAAAATGGTGACCAGCATTCTCTGGGAAGGGTTTAAAACTAGAATAGTCTCATCCAATGGGACTGGACCAATGCCAAAAGGACATACTTGGGGACAGATTATGCAAGGAAGCTAAGGCAGGTGGCTGGAAGGTGGCATCTTGTGAGTTCAGAACCAGACATCTCCAGTATTATTTGCATTTCTCTCAGGAGTAATAAGATCTCCCAAAACACAGTAAGATGCATCATATTTGGGAGTAAAAAATAAAGGCAAAAGGTGAAGAGTTTGATGACGATGATGTTTATTGTTCATTCATAATACAACTAGATCACCCACAGGCAGCTAGCCCTATGGGTACCTTGAGAGGAGATGTAGAACTCCAGTTAATCAGACTCTTATTAGGAGGCAAGATTGCAGTTTCTGGAGGGAGGATAGGGGAAAGAAGGTAAAAACTTCTGAAAAACCAATTCAGAACCCAGTTACAGAGGAACCCTGTTATTTATGCATTTACTAAACGCTTATTGACTGTACAGCATATTCTGTATCCTAGATGAGGCACTAGGGATGCAATAATTTTCAAAACTGCATTTCCTGGAACTAGTGCTTTTGCATTAGTGGCATTCTTTGAAAAATAATTCTGTGAGCAAATATTTATTATTACTATCATTTTCTACAGAACTGTTGAGAGCATTTATACTGCTAACGTACTTTTCCAAGAGAGGTATACAGTAGGTTGCATTTTCCACACACAGCCTGTTTAATGGTGCATCCTTTAGGAATGCTGGAGTCATGCATAAATACTATCCTTGCCTTAGAAGACCTCACAGTCTATTGACAGCTAATAGTGAGAAAAGTGATCAATGTAGGTAAATAGAACACTGGAGCAATAGAAATGGAAAGTAAAGAGAAGAAACTGTGCTGATGCTTCTCCATTTGGTCTTTTGGTTTCATTATTTACCCTTCTATGTCTGCTGTGTCCCAGGGAGGTGATGGCTGTGGACAGCATATTTGGGCTTTCCTGCCCTCTATTTTCCAACTGGGATCAGTCAACAAAAGATCTCAGCAGAACATCAGAGGGCATGAAGATGGAAAGATTAGTACATTATTTCTGCCTCCACTTATCCCCTCCCTCTACCCAGGCAGGGGGATTTTGGCAGCAGCTGCTTTCTCCTGATGAAGGCTACAGAACATGTCAAGCAGCCTCCCAAATATGCCAGTATGTCTCAGTTGATTCAGGATATGGATTCCTCTATTCATTCAGGTCTAGGGTGGTAACAACTTCCACTTGCTGTTAGTTCCTGTGTGCTTCACCATCTGCTGTTCATCCTTTAACCGTGCTCACACCTCTGTATAAAGTATTGTAATTAAATTATCTTTAATTAACTTCTGAATGAATCATCTATACTGTGTCAAGACTCTCAGTGAAAAAGGAACTAATATTTTTTTTTTTTTTTTTTTTTTTTTTGCGGTATGTGGGCCTCTCACTGTTGTGGCCTCTCCCATTGTGGAGCACAGGCTCCGGACGAGCAGGCTCAACGGCCATGGCTCACGGGCCCAGCCGCTCCACGGCATGTGGGATCTTCCCAGACCGGGGCACGAACCCGTATCCCCTGCATCGGCAGGCGGACTCTCAACCACTGCGCCACCAGGGAAGCCCAGAACTAATATTTTTGAGCGTCTATTATGTCCCCAACATTTTAATACACGTTACTTTAGTTATCACAAATGCCCTCCAAAGTATGAATTATCAGCTCCATTTTATAGAATAAAAAAATAAAAGAGAATCAAGACCCCTTCAAAATTAAGTAACTTGTTTAAGGTCACACTTCTAAAGTTAGTAGACCTGAGACTTGAGCCCAGCTGTTCAAAACCCATATGCTTTTTACCACACTATATTATTAAGAAAAAAGGACCAATTATTGGAAATAGGTCAAAAGATCAAAAAGAGATCAGCAACAAGATTTGCTTCATACTGAACTGACTAAATAATGAAGTGATTTGATTATGGAACTTCAGGATCAGGGCAACTGGATTGAGTGCAAAGAGAGGAGGACAACAGAGACCAGGGACAAGGCAGCCTCTTTCAGAAGTGAATGTGGTTTTTTCTCCAATCATAAAGGTATGCAGACACAAGTACACTCAGTGTGTACGTTGTCATAAAGTCATATCCTGCCACAATGAAGGAGGCTTGTATTCTTTTAGAGCTATGTGTATCTGGGAAAGTCTCTTAATTGCTCTCTATTTCTGCACACTTAAAAAAATAAGATTAGGCAAGCAATGTCATCTATAGTTAATAATACTGTATCGTACACTTGAAATTTGCTAAGAGGGTGGATCCTAAGTGTTTTAACCCCCCAAAAAAGAAGAAAATGATAACTATGTGAGGTGATGTATATGTTAACTAGCTTGATTGTGGTGATTACTTCACAGTGTATATGCATATAAAAAAAAAAGTTGTACGCTTTAAATATGTACAATTTTTGTCAATTATACCTCAATAAAGCTGGGGAAAAATAAGATTAGGAACAACAACAACAAAAACTTACCTGTGTTTTTTTGTGCAGTGGGGGCCATGGATAAAGTATTGCTGTTTTCTCCAACTTTAGGGAACCATTAGTGGATTTAGGGTCATTTGCTGCCTATTTATATTAGAACCTCAAGCCCCACACAAATGTGATAAAGCTAGATGGCTAATAAAATAGTTTTTATTTCTTAATATATTTCTTAGCATATAAAATCCCTTAGTGTTCTAACCCTCTATAAAAACCTACAGCATCGCTCTTTGTTTCCTGGTGCGCGAGAAGAGTTTAAGAGCGCTGCTTAAAGGAGCTCCAGAGACGGGCGCGAGCCGCGGCTAAAAGCGCGGACCCCAGAGACGGGCGCGAGCCGCGGCTAAAAG
>NW_006772719.1:279646-330538 GCF_000442215.2 Lipotes vexillifer | reverse complement strand
GGCTGCTGCTGCCACCACCAAGGGGCCTGTGTGCGAGCACAGGTCACTATCCACACCCCTCTTCCGGGGAGCCTGTGCAGCCCGCCACTGCCAGGGTCCCGGGATCTAGGGACAACTTCCCAGGGAGAACACACGGCGGGCCTCAGGCTGCTGCAACGTCACGTTGGCCTCTGCCGCCGCAGGCCCGCCCTGCACTCCGTGCCCCTCCCTCCCCCCACCCCGGCCTGAGTGCGCCAGAGCCACTGAGTCAGCGGCTCCATTAACCCCGTCCTGTCTGAGCAAAAAACAGACGCCCTCCAGCGACCTACACACAGAGGCAGGGCCAAATTCAAAGCTGAGCCCTTGTGAGCTGTGACAACAAAGAGAAAGGGAAATCTCTCCCAGCAGCCTCAGAAACAGCGGATTAAAGCTCCACAATCAACTTGATGTACCCTGCATCTGTGGATAACATGAATAGACAGGGAATCATCCCAAATTGAGGAGGTGGACTTCGAGAGCAAGATCTATGATTTTTTTCCCCTTTTCCTCTTTTTGTGAATGTGTATGCTTCTGTGTGAGATCTTGTCTGTATAGCTTTGCTTCCACCATTTGTCCTAGCGTTCTATCCGTCCATTGTTCTTTTTAAAAAACTTTTTTTCTTAATAATTAATTTTAATTTAAATAACTATTATACTTTACCTTCTTTCTTTCTTTCTTTCCTTCCCTCCTTTAGATAACGAATCATCCCAAATTGAGGAGGTGGACTTTGAGAGCAAGTTTTATGATTTTTTTCCCCTTTACCTCTTTTTGTGAGGGTGTATGTGTATGCTTCTGTGTAAGATTTTGTCTGTATAGCTTTGCTTCCACCATTTGTCCTAAGGTTCTATCCGTCCTTTTTTTTTCCTAAATAATTATTTTTTAATTCAATAACTTTATTATACTTTATTTTATTTTACTGTATCTTCTTTCTTTCTGTCTTTTTTCCTTCCTTCCCTCCTTCCCTCCTTCCTTCCTCCCTCCCTCCCTCCTTTCTTTCCTTTTCTTCTTTCCTTCTTTCTTCCTTCCCTCCCTTCCTTCTTTCCTTCCTTCGTTCCCTCCTTTCTTTCTTTCTTCCTACTTCTACTAATTCTACTTTCTCTCCCTTTTATTCTGAGCCGTGTAGATGAAAGGCTCTTGCTGCTCCAGCCAGGAGTCAGGACTCTGCCTCTGAGGTGGGAGAGCCAACTTCAGGACACTAGTCAACAAGAGACCTCCCAGCTCCACATAATATCAAACGGCGAAAATCTCCCAGAGATCTCCATCTTAACACCAGCACCCAGCTTCACTCAACGACCAGCAAGCTACACTGCTGGACAACCTATGCCAAACAACAAGCAAAACAGGAACACAACCCCCACCCACTAGCAGAGAGGCTGCCTAAAATCATAATAAGTCCACAGACACCCCAAAACACACCACCAGACGTGGACCTGCCCACTAGAGAGACATGATCTAGCCTCATACACCACAACACAGGCACTAGTCCCCTCCACCAGGAAGCCTACACAACCCACTGAACCAACCTTAGCAACTGGAGACACACATCAAATACAACGAGAACTATGAACCTGCAGCCTGCAAAAAGGAGACCCCAAACACAGTAAGATAAGCAAAATGAGAAGACAGAAAAACACACAGCAGATGAAGGAGCAAGGTAAAAATGCACCAGCCCTAACAAATGAAGAGGAAATAGGCAGTCTACCTGAAAAAGAATTCAGAATAATGATAGTAAAGATGATCCAAAACCTTGGAAATAGAATTGACAAAATGCAAGAAACAGTTAACAAGGACCTAGAAGAAATAAAGATGAAACTGGCAATGATGAACAACACAATAAATGAAATTAAAAGAACTCTAGATGGGATCAATAGCAGAATAACTGAGGCAGAAGAACGGATAAGTGACCTGGAAGATAAAAGAGTGGAAATAACTACTGCAGAGCAGAATAAAGAAAAAAGAATGAAAAGAACTGAGGACAGTCTCAGAGACCTCTGGGACAACATTAAACACACCAACATTCAAATTATAGGGGTTCCAGAAGAAGAAGAGAAAAAGAAAGAGACTGAGAAAATCTTTGAAGAGATTATAGTTGAAAACTTCCCTAATATGGGAAAGGAAACAGTTAATGAAGTCCAGGAAGCACAGAGAGTCCCATACAGGATAAATTCAAGGAGAAATACACCAAGACACATATTAATCAAACTGTCAAAAACTAAATACAAAGAAAGCATATTAAAAGCAGCAAGGGAAAAACAACAAATAACACACAAGGGAATCCCCATAAGGTTAACAGCTGATCTCTCAGCAGAAACTCTACAAGCCAGAAGGGAGTGGCAGGACATACTGAAAGTGATGAAGGAGAAAAACCTGCAACCAAGATTACTCTACCCAGCAAGGATCTCATTCAGATTTGATGGAGAAATTAAAACCTTTACAGACAAGCAAAAGCTGAGAGAGTTCAGCACCACCAAACCAGCTTTACAACAAATGCTAAAGGAACTTCTCTAGACAAAAACACAAGAGAAGGAAAAGTCCTATAATAACGAACCCAAAACAATTTAGAAAATGGGAATAGGAACATACATATCGATAATTACCTTAAATGTAAATGGACTAAATGCTCCCACCAAAAGACACAGATTGGCTGAATGGATACAAAAACAAGACCCATATATATGCTGTCTACAAGAGACCCACTTCAGACCTAGAGACACATACAGACTGAAAGTAAGGGGATGGAAAAAGATATTCCATGCAAATGGAAACCAAAAGAAAGCTGGAGTAGCAATTCTCATATCAGACAAAATAGACTTTAAAATAAAGACTATTAAAAGAGACAAAGAAGAACACTACATAGTGATCAAGGGATCGATCCAAGAAGAAGATATAACGATTGTAAATATTTATGCACCCAACATAGGAGCACCTCAATACATAAGGCAAAAACTAGCAGCCATAAAAGGGGAAATCGACAGTAACACATTCATAGTAGGGGACTTCAACACCCCACTTTCACCAATGGACAGATCATCCAAAATGAAAATAAATAAGGAAACACAAGCTTTAAATGATACATTAAACAAGATGGACTTAATTGATATTTATAGGACACTCCATCCAAAAACAACAGAATACACATTTTTCTCAAGTGCTCATGGAACATTCTCCAGGATAGATCATATCTTGGGTCACAAATCAAGCCTTGGTAAATTTAAGAAAATTGAAATTGTATCAAGTATCTTTTCCGACCACAACGCCATGAGACTAGATATCAATTATAGGAAAAGAGCTGTAAAAAATACAAACACATGGAGGCTAAACAATACACTACTTAATAACGAAGTGATCACTGAAGAAATCAAAGAGGAAATTAAAAAATACCTAGAAACAAATGACAATGGAGATACAACGACCCAAAACCTATGGGATGCAGCAAAAGCAGTTCTAAGAGGGAAGTTTATAGCAATACAAGCCCACCTTAAGAAGCAGGAAACATCTCGAATAAACAACCTAACCTTGCACCTCAAGCAATTAGAGAAAGAAGAACAAAAAAACCCCAGAGTTAGCAGAAGGAAAGAAATCATAAAAATCAGATCAGAAATAAATGAAAAAGAAATGAAGGAAACAATAGCAAAGATCAATAAAACTAAAAGCTGGTTCTTTGAGAAGATAAACAAAATAGATAAACCATTAGCCAGACTCATCAAGAAAATAAGGGAGAAGACTCAAATCAATAGAATCAGAAATGAAAAAGGAGAAGTAACAACTGACACTGCAGAAATACAAAAAATCATGAGGGATTACTACAAGCAACTCTATGCCAATAAAATGGACAATCTGGAAGAAATGGACAAATTCTTAGAAATGCACAAACTGCCAAGACTGAATCAGGAAGAAATAGAAAATATGAACAGACCAATCACAAACACTGAAATTGAAACTGTGATTAAAAATCTTCCAACAAACAAAAGCCCAGGACCAGATGGCTTCACAGGCGAATTCTATCAAACATTTAGAGAAGAGCTAACACCTATCCTTCTCAAACTCTTCCAAAATATAGCAGAGGGAGGAACACTCCCAAACTCATTCTACGAGGCCACCATCACCTTGATACCAAAACCAGACAAGGATGTCACAAAGAAAGAAAACTACAGGCCAATATCACTGATGAACATAGATGCAAAAATCCTCAACAAAATACTAGCAAACAGAATCCAACAGCACATTAAAAGGATCATACACCATGATCAAGTGGGGTTTATTCCAGGAATGCAAGGATTCTTCAATATACGCAAATCTATCAATGTGATAAACCATATTAACAAATTGAAGGAGAAAAACCATATGATCATCTCAATAGATGCAGAGAAAGCTTTTGACAAAATTCAACACCCATTTATGATAAAAACCCTGCAGAAAGTAGGCGTAGAGGGAACTTTCCTCAACATAATAAAGGCCATATATGACAAGCCCATAGCCAACATCTTCCTCAATGGTGAAAAACTGAAAGCATTTCCACTAAGGTCAGGAACAAGACAAGGTTGCCCACTCTCACCACTCTTACTCAACATAGTTTTGGAAGTTTTAGCCACAGCAATCAGAGAAGAAAGGGAAATAAAAGGAATCCAAATCGTAAAAGAAGAAGTAAAGCTGTCACTGTTTGCCGATGACATGATACTATACATAGAGAATCCTCAAGATGCTACCAGAAAACTACTAGAGATAATCAATGAATTTGGTAAAGTAGCAGGATACAAAATTAATGCACAGAAATCTCTGGCATTCCTATATACTAATGATGAAAAGTCTGAAAGTGAAATCAAGAAAACACTCCCATTTACCATTGCAACAAAAAGAATAAAATATCTAGGAAAAAACCTACCTAAGGAGACAAAAGACCTGTATGCAGAAAATTATAAGACACTGATTTAAGAAAGTAAAGATTATACAAATAGATGGAGAGATATACCATGTTCTTGGATTGGAAGAATCAACATTGTGAAAATGCTCTACTACCCAAAGCAATCTATAGATTCAATGCAATCCCTATCAAACTAACACTGGCATTTTTCACAGAACTAGAACAAAAAATTTCACAATTTGTATGAAAACACAAAAGACCCCGAATAGCCAAAGAAATCTTGAGAACGAAAAACGGAGCTGGAGGAATCTGGCTCCCTGACTTCAGACTATATTACAAAGCTACAGTAATCAAGACAGTATGGTACTGGCACAAAAACAGAAAGATAGATCAATGGAACAGGATAGAAAGCCCAGAGATAAACCCATGCACATATGGACACCTTATCTTTGATAAAGGGGGCAAGAATATACAATGGACAAAAGACAGCCTCTTCAATAAGTGGTGCTGGGAAAACTGGACAGCTACATGTAGAAGTATGAGATTAGATCACTCCCTAACACCATACACAAAAATAAGCCAAAATGGATTAAAGACCTAAATGTAAGGCCAGAAATTACCAAACTCTTAGAGGAAAACTGGCAGAACACTCTATGACATAAATCACAGCAAGATCCTTTTTGACCCATCTCCTAGAGAAATGGAAATAAAAACAAAAATAAAGAAATGGGACCTAATGAAACTTTAAAGCTTTTGCACAGCAAAGGAAACCATAAACAAGACCAAAAGACAACCCTCAGAATGGGAGAAAATATTTGCAAATGAAGCAATTTTGGAGATTAAAGGATTAATCTCCAAAATTTACAGGCAGCTCATGCAGCTCAATAAGAAAAAAAATAAACAACCCAATCCAAAAATGGGCAGAAGATCTAAACAGACATTTCTCTAAAGAAGATATACAGACTGCCAACAAACACATGAAAGAATGCTCAACATCATTAATCATTAGAGAAATGCAAATCAAAACTACAATGAGATATCGTCTCACACCAGTCAGAATGGCCATCATCAAAAAATCTAGAAACAATAAATGCTGGAGAGGGTGTGGAGAAAAGGGAACACTCTTGCACTGCTGGTGGGAATGTGAATTGGTTCAGCCACTATGGAGAACAGTAGGGAGGTTCCTTAAAAAACTACAAATAGAACTACCATATGACCCAGCAATCCCACTACTGGGCATATACCCTGAGAAAACCAAAATTCAAAAAGAGTCATGTACCAAAATGTTCATTGCAGCTCTATTTACAATAGCCCGGAGTTGGAAACAACCTAAGTGCCCATCATCGCATGAATGGATAAAGAAGATGTGGCACATATATACAATGCAATATTCCTCAGCCATAAAAAGAAACGAAATTGAGCTATTTGTAATGAGGTGGATAGACCTAGAGTCTGTCATACAGAGTGAAGTAAGTCAGAAAGAGAAGGACAAATACCGTATGCTAACACATATATATGGAATTTAAGAAAAAAAAATGTTATGAAGAACCTAGGGGTAAGACAGAAATAAAGACACAGACCTACTGGAGAACGGACTTGAGGATATGGGGAGGGGGAAGGGTGAGCTGTGATAGGGCGAGAGAGAGACATGGACATATATATACTAACAAACGTAAGGTAGATAGCCAGTGGGAAGCAGCCACATGGCACGGGGATACCGGCTCGGTTCTTTGTGACCGTCTGGAGGGGTGGGATAGGGAGGGTGGGAGGGAGGGAGACACAAGAGGGAAGAGATATGGGAACATATGTATATGTATAACTGATTCACTTTGTTATAAAGCAGAAACTAACACACCACTGTAAAGCAATTATACCCCAATAAAGATGTTAAAAAAAAAAAAAACATACAGCATCTGAAAAAAACAATTAGGGCAGTCACACATCCAGACATCTGCAAAGAAAACTGAAAAGTTATCAGATAAATGAAATTCAGTAACAAAGCACAAAAACATCAACCGACATTTGCAAGAATTTCGAAAGCTAGCAATTTATTTCTTTGCAGCTAAGTCTAGAATATGGGTTTCCTAAAAGGACTGTCTAGTCTCTGAAAGGGCTAAAGTGGGACACACAAAGGACAGCTGGAAGACCTGATGACAAGACCTGATGACAATGGCTAACATAAAAAAAAAAAGTAGCCCCAAACTATGCACTTTCTATAAACCTGAGAGAATGAAGATGAAAGGAAATTTAATCAATCTAAACAATACTTTTTGCTCATTCTCACATCAGATACTTGTTTTGCCTCAGTATGTTATTTTCCCCTTGACTTTGCTGGAAATATTTTTACCAAAAAGAATGGATCTCATAGTGGTGACAGAGTATTTCTTAACACAAAAGAAGTTTTTGCCTGCAGGGCCTATATGACATGGATCAAAGATTTTTTATTACAATACATACAGTTAGGACTATAGCTGTGATGTTTTTGTGTGATATCTAGATTTTGTAATGAAATGCAGCAGAAAGAATGTGAACTTTAGGTTAAAAAATGCAATATTCCTGAAATCTGTGTAGGTTCTTTCTAACTCCTGGTATTATGATTAATTTTCTCTGGGAGGCAGCTGCTGTTCAGAGACATTCTTTTGATGGAGAATATCTGGTGATGCCAGTCAGAATAGCTGCAAAAATGATGATAGCTCTATCCTTTCTAAACTGGGTTTGTCTGATGGATCATGAGAAATTTTAGAGCTACACATAAGTGGGACCCAGAGTAGAATTTGTGTGTGTGCGTGTGTTATTTTTCCAACTTTTGAACTGATGTAAATTTGGGAGGCCAAACTTATTATTCTCCAGAAGTGGAACAATGACCAATAAAATTTTATGAAAAAAATGGGGTGTAGTGTCAGAAAATATGGTGTGAAGCAAAGCTCTACTGTTTTTCTGACAGTGGATTTGGGGCAAGTTACTCTACTTCTTTGAGTAACAATATCCCTAATTGAGTGATGTCAATCATAATAACATCTATTTCACAGGTAGTCATAAGAATCAACTAAAATGATATACACGAAAGTGATTAGAGACATCTACTTCTTGGAGTCAGGCAGTCTATAGAATCTTACCAACTTTCTCCCTGAGAACGATTAAACAAAATGGATAAAATATTTTAAACTCAATTTAAAAATATATAGTAAAGGGCTAGTTATTAGAAATGGAATATCAGAAGTCAAAAAATCAGTAAAACTAGGAACTTAGAAGGAGTAGCAAAAGACTGAATTTTAGTTCCATCCTGAAGACATTTTCCAAATCGGAACGAACTTAATATTGAGTTTTCATGGCCTCACAAAAGACACAAGACAAAGCCTAAAACCAGCTTCAGGTAGGAAATCTAACAGGGGGTCCCTCCTACCTTGGCATTAGGCTAGAACCTCCAAAACCTAATCCTTGGTATAAGGGCATCTAGAAATGAACCTGCCTTTCTTCCCAGGAAACTATTTAGAGAAAATCCCTTTTCTAAATCCATCATTTGGGGAGTAAGGAAAACAGTATTTCATCTGGAAACCTACAACTGTAAGTATATTTCACATAGATTTGTATACCAAATTTACGTTATTTTGATCGTTTGAAATGTAGAAGTTTTCATGTCTAAAATCCCTTAAGTTGGGCTTCCCTGGTGGCGCAGTGGTTGAGAGTCCGCCTGCCAATGCAGGGGACACGGGTTCGTGCCCCGGTCTGGGAAGATCCCACATGCCGCGGAGCGGCTGGGCCCGTGAGCCATGGCTGCTGAGCCTGCGTGTCCGGAGCCTGTGCTCCGCAACAAGAGAGGCCACAGCAGTGAGAGGCCCGCGTACTGCAAAAAAAAAAAAAAAAAAAAAAAAAAAAAACACTTAAGCAGTAGTAATCCAGAGATATAGTAGAACTAAATGGAAATCATTTCTGGAGAGACCAAGCTTCAGTCTAGCTCTCAAAAGAAGTTTATAGTCAAAAATCATTAAATGGGTAGGTTGGGTGGACTCCATGATCAAAATACAGCAGGCACAAAAAACCTGAGAGAGGCAGACACAAAAAGTTCAAATATTGAAATTATTACACAAAATATATAATAAGCATGTTGAATATGTCTAAAGGTAAAAGAGATTAAAATTAAGTGTCTTCTGTTTCTATGATGGGGTAACTTGTATTTAACTAATCTTCTTGTCCAAAATAACCATTAAAGTTGAACAAAATACAGAAAACAACTACTTGGAAGCATAATAGAGCAAAGAAGATAGCCAAGACTTGAAGGGATAAGATTCTGGAAAGAGAGAAAGTACTCTGAGGTGAGTACTAGTCTCCACTCTTTTCTTCTCAGAACATTTGCCAATACACAACTAGTTTCATAGAAGCCAGACAGAAAGCAGTGATCTAAAGGGAGTTATACTGGGATGAAGATGCAAAAACTGGACCTTAAGCTAGAACTTGAGGGTCACGATCCCAGAAAAAAAGGAACCACAAAGAAAGGACCCCCCCTATTTACTCATGCAATTTCCCCTTTAGACATTAATCAACTCCCATATTGAACATGCACAATGTAACACAGTGAACCAAGTAGTTCCTTCTAGTCCTCATTTGATGACAATTTTTATCATGAATGGGTATAGAATTTTTTCTATTTAGAAAATTGCATGTTTATTTTTTTCTTATTAAATTTCTTAATATGGTACTTTACATTTTTCAAGTGTTAAATTAATCTTGCAATCCTCGGCTATACCATATTTGATCATGTATAATTGTTTTTATATATTACTGGATTTGTTTTGCTTTTATTTTGTTAAAAATTTTTTATGCCTATATTTATTAGTGAAATAGTGATTTTCATTACTTATAATGTCTTTGGTTTTATTATTACTGCTGTACTCATAAAAGGTGTCAGAAGGATTCCCTGCTGTTTTCTTTTCTGGAAGAACTTGTGTAGAGTTGGTATTATTTGTTCCTTAAATGTTTGATAGAGCTCACCAGTGAAATATCCTTTGTGGAATCACTTTAACCACACTTCAATTGTTTTAAATAGATACAGGGCTATCCAGTATACCTACTTTCTTGAGTGAACCTGGGTAGTTTGTATATTTCAAGGAATTTCTCCATTTCATCTAGGTCATCAAATTTATGGAAATAATATTTTCATAATATTCCATTATTATCCCTTTGATCTGTAGGCTCTTTAATGGTGTCCTCCTTTCATTCTTTTTTTAACAGTATTTATATTTTACAGCAACTTTAGCTTCACAATTGTCAAAATCAAAACCGAGACCAGCCTTGAAAATTTCCTGAGCAGACAAAACTACTTCAGTCATACAGATAAAGTTTAATTTAGCTTATTTTGCAAGATTAACGTTACCTGGGTATTTCTTGGTTATGCCTCTGGAAATCATAAGCAAAACTTGAACTGTTCCCAAGATTGATATGAGGCAATCACTGAAAATCCTACTATTATAGGCAATCACTGTAAAGAATAAACAGTCACTATTTTCTCACATATATGTTTCTTTATAACAATATACCCTGAGCCTCATTCCATGTTTTGGTTTGAGTGCTCCCAGTTTTTAAAACTGTTTTTGTTTTTGTTTTTGATTTTGGTGTGTGCAAAATAAACTTTTACTAATTGCTACTTCAGTGAATCATCGGTTTTATTTCTGTTCTTTTTGAACTTTTGACAGTTCATGGAGTCAGAAACGGGATCCAGAGAAGACCCCCAGTGACTCTGAGGTTAGTAAGCAACCAGGTGCTGGTACCCACAGAGCCCACTGCTTTCTTATGGACCTTGGAATTTGAGGCAAGTCTCTCTTGGATCTGAGCTCCACCCTCTCTGCATACCGAGCTCTCCAACTTTATCATGCACATTTGCTTTCCGTTTGTGTTTGTTGAAGCTCCTTGGTAAGACATCCTTCTGTTTGTAAGTGGAAAAAAACATGATTCTCTGGGGTTTAGGCAGCAATACTAAAGTTTTAGGCTGAGATTACTGGCTCCCTATAGATTATTTGTTTTAGGGAATCTAAAGGCAGAGAGGGGTTCCACCTGGTCTAAATCTCTTCCTCCTCCTTCCTTAAAAAAACCCCTGCCTACCCACAATAGGCCTGGATCCTGTGCCTTTTTAGAAAAATGGGTGAACTTTTGAATAATTTGAGATTATAGTGGCCACTTTGGGGAAACTTTAATTTAGATAAGTCTGCCTTAAGGGGCACGCTTAAAATAGAGAATTCCAAACCTCTCAGACAATGAAGTGCATTCTTTTGACTGGTATACAGAAGCTTCTACAGGACAAAATGACTCCAAAAACAGCTCTAAAAAGATATTTATGGAAGCCAATAAAAAGCATTTAATACGGGCATACTTCATTTTATTGTGCTTCGCTTTATTGCACTTTGCAGATATTGCGTTTTGTACAAATTGAAGGTTTGTGGAAAACCTGCATTGAACATGTCTATAGGTGCTTTTATTTTTCCAGATGCATTTGTTTGCTTCACATCTCTGTGTCACATTTTGGTAATTCTCATAATACTTCAAACTCTCCACCAGCCAAATGATTATAAGATGCTAAAGGTTCAGATGATGGTTAGCATTGTTTAGCAATAAAATATTTTTAAATTAAGGTATGTACATCGTGCTTTTAGACATAATGCTATTGCACACTTAATAGACTATGGTAAAGTGTAAACATAACTTTTATGTGCACTGGAAATGCAAAAAATTCATGTGACGTGCTTTATTGTGATAGTCACTTTATTGTGGTGGTGGGGAACAAAATCCATAGTATTTCTGAGGTACGCCCATAAAAGACTGGACATCTGAGTTAACCCTGACAGTCCATCTGTGAGAAACACAATTTGGATCTAACTATTCTTTTCGTTTTGTACTTGAGACATGGCTAAAATTTTCAAAACAAAAGCTGTAAGATCTCTATTTTTATCTATCTGTTTATGTATCTCTATGTGTATGTTATAGATATGTGATAGTTTTCTACCTGCAGATGGTATTACCAAAATTTATATGTAAAGAGCTCTATTTAACTGACTTAAAGAAAATTAAGAGTTTATATAAATCAAGTATACTCTGAGAAACATGGAAACTAACCCAAATGTTTTACAAGTTCACACGATCTGGGATAATCTTTTTTTTTTTTTTTTTTTTTTGGCGGTACGCGGGCCTCTCACTGTTGTGGCCTCTCCGGTTGCGGAGCACAGGCTTGGGACGCGCAGGCTCAGCGGCCATGGCTCACGGGCATAGCCGCTCCGCGGCATGTGGGATCTTCCCGGACTGGAGCACGAACCTGTTTCTCCTGCATCGGCAGGCGGACTCTCAACCACTGCACCACCAGGGAAGCCCCTGGGATAATCTTTGAAAAATAAGGGTTGGTTTAAGTTTGATGGCTTAATAAATACAGGCATGCCTTCAAAATTTTTCAACAAGGAATATAACTTTAGGTAGTGGTTAACCGTTTAATGTCTAATCCAAGAATAATTGCTAAAAACAAGTAATTTAAATAAATGTAAATAAGATCAAAGTTTAACTGAGTTAAACTAAATAATGGATATTCGTTGAATATCTAGATCATTTCTCGAAGATAAACATTAAGTGCTAAACATAATTTTATCTGTTTTTGGCTTTTTAAATTTTTATAGTGACAAAAGACATTTGTGTCTATTAATAAACATGTTTTGTGCCACATTGAAAAATTTACTATGTGGGAGGAATACAAGTCTCTTAAGTAAATTCCCTAGTCTTAGGAAAGAAACATCCACTGGGGAAATCCCATGTTGGACATCAACCTCTGTGTGGGGAGGGAATGCATGTAAGTTAGATGCTTGTGGCCCACTGCATGGGTATGGGGACACCCTGAAAATGCTGGCTGCTTTAATGCTCTTGTTTGAGGAACTGTGCATAGTGCACTGTGGCAAAGAAGTAAAACAAAGGGACACCAATGCCCACCTAGAGGCCGAAACTCATGTTGGAAAGTTGGAAGAAGTGCTGAGATTAGAGGACATGCAGTTGTCCATGACTCTCCTAGCTTTGGAGCTGGCAGACAAGGTTGGAAAGCAGGATAATAAACTGGAAATCTTGGTGTGCCATTTTGTAAAGCTAGGAGGCACAAGATACTGTGGATTAAGATCCAGGTGCTTGTTACAAAGCCTGATAAGGACACTAAGAAATGGAATCTCTGATAAGCATGAAGAAGAGGATATTGTGGTGATTGATAAAGGAAATGGACAAACCACCGCATACCAGACCTATAATACAAAGGAAATTTTTAAATAGCAATTACCCCAAAACACCTGGGAGAAAACTTACATTCTTTCTCTATCCCTTGAAATTCTAAATCATGTCTTTGAAATGTAAATACCCCAGGAAGTAACCAAAACATTGTCACAGAACTGAAGGAAAAAAAAAAAAGTGGGAAGGGGGAGGTTTTTAAAAAAATACAGACTGCTATAGACGATCCTTTGCCATAATTTATTTGTAAAGAATTGAAGGAGTTTTATACAACTACTAGAGGGCTTCCCTTGTGGTGCAGTGTTTAAGAATCCACCTGCCTATGCAGGGTACATGGGTTCAAGCTCTGGTCTGGGAAGATCCCACATGCCACGGAGCAACTAAGCCCGTGCGCTACAACTGAGCTTGCGAGCCACAACTACTGAGGCCCACACGCCTAGAGCCTGTGCTCCGCAACAAGAGAAGCCACCACAATGAGAAGGCTGCGCACTGCAACGGAGTAGACCCTGCTCGCCGCAACTAGAGAAAGCCTTCGCACAGCAAAGAAGACCCACTGCAGCCAAAAATAAACATAAATTAATTAATTTAAAAAAATTATTAAAAACTACTAGAAATAAGGGTAAAAGAAAATGAATATATATGAAGAGAAATATGTGTGTTTTTGGGGGGAAAAAGGTATGAGAAATGGAGATACATTTTCGTTGAGGGATAAGAAAATAATTTTGTCCTAAAAATTAAGTGTTCCAGAAAAAAAATAGGAAAAAACCTAAATAGATATAGAAAGCTGTAGAAGGTTTGTGGTAAAGGAATCTTGTGAATGGTATTTTATGTATGATCAAGCTGACTTGATCTATTTGGACTGGATCTATTTAACTTTTTAAAAAGCGAATATTAATACCATAAGTATACTGGTGCAAAATTAGAATTTGGCTTTCCCTCTGTCAAAAGGACAGTTTTATTAGAATATTGGTCTGCTCTTAATAAGAAATTGTAAACAAAGGTTTTTCTTTATCTTCAATGCAATCTGCCTATAAAACAAAGATTCTGTGTTTTGTCTTTATCAGGTCTTTGATTGCTTTTAAAAAATGTGGCTTTTCTCTACTAAAAGAGCTAAGTTTTTTACAACTCTGTAACTTTTTGTATATGTTAAATTTCATGGGAAACACTGCCAAATAAGAAGTCATGCTAAACTTTCTTTAGGGTATATGTTTATGAAATTCCTAAAAATCTGGTATGTCCTGCTATAATATTTTCAGTCACAATTCTAGCTATTATCTTTATTATTTATCACAAAAATAACCAAATTTACTTGTCAATTACATTATTTTTTTTGTATGTCTATGTGAACTCTCACCAGATCTTTAACTATGGCCATTTTTTAAGTTTTTGTCATTTGCAGACAGTTACTATTTCACACTGATGCCTTTGCAAAAGTGTTCCTGCAAAAGTGCTTCATCTTCAAAGAGATTCATGGAAAAGACCCTGACAAGTACTCTAGAACGCAGGTTTCCGATAACTTTAAGATCATAACACTGAACTGGATAAGAATTTCTAAAACTCTGATGGAAAACTGATGAATTTATAAAACTGCTAACAAAAGATCAAGAGCAAGAAGAATTAATTACAGGGGACTAAATGAACTAATGGAGATGATTATAATTTTATGACTTCATTTAAAACATTGCTGGTTCTTTAATGTTTTGTCTCTAGATTTAAAGGACCCTTTTCTCCTCTCCTTAAACACTAACTAAACTTCTTATTTTTCATGGCAATATTTGTATTTGTATAAGTTCAATAAAAATCTGTTTTCTTTGCTAACAGGATACAACTCGAAAAGTCTATGGCTTGACCTCTTAGCCTAAAGAGACTTTTAAAGGTCTAATATGAAATTCCCTATGCAAAGTTCCAGCAAATAAGATTTAGAAGAGTCTACATTGTCTATCACTATTCTTGCTGCACTCACGTAAATCATCAGGCCAAGTTTATTAAAACTAAAGAATTTGCAGGGCTTCCCTGGTGGCGCAGTGGTTGAGAGTCCACCTGCCGATGCAGGGGACACGGGTTCGTGACCCGGTCCAAGAAGATCCCACATGCCGCGGAGTGGCTGGGCCCGTGAGCCATGGCCCCTGAGCCTGTGCGTCCAGAGCCTGTGCTCCGCAACGGGAGAGGCCACAACAGTGAGAGGCCCGCATACCGCAAAAAAAAAAAAAAAGAATTTGCATCAAATTAGTCTTTTTTTTTTTATACAGCAGGTCCTTATTAGTCATCAATTTTATACACATCAGTGTATACATGTCAATCCCAATCGCCCAATTCATCCCACCACCACCCTTACCCCCCCCCCGCCCCTTTCCCCCCTTGGTGTCCATACGTTTGTTCTCTATATCTGTGTCTCTATTTCTGCCCTGCAAACCGGTTCATCTGTACCATTTTTCTAGGTTCCACACATATGCGCTAACATACGATATCTGCAAACAAATTAGTCTTACAGTTACCTTTGATAAAAAATGGAGATCATTAGAGAAAAAAAATGTTTCAATAATATGCTTTTGTGGGTATCATATTCTAGTGTTGTTAATTGTCTTTGATGTTTTGTTTTCTACCTGTAAGCTGGATTAGATCCTGAATTCTTCTCGTTTCCTCCAGTATTTGCCTAGAGTTCTCCAAACTAACATTTCCAACCTCCCCCCACCATTTTGACTTGGAATCACTATGAAACTAAAACTGTCCCTTTCCCGAAGCCATATAAACTAAAGCTGAACAACTTGATATAAACTTTAGAGAAATCACCATGACAGCTCATGTTATGTGGACATGTGGACAATCTTTATGCCTGTTGCTATGTGGCCACTCAGAAAAATTACCCAAGACATTCACACTGCAAACCAGGAAAATCTGTCTGATTACCACTGCTTGCACCACCTCCTGAAATAAAACACCCTCAATATTCATCCTGTCCTAAGTAATCATGAGGATTATGTTTGCTAAAACATTATGTTGTGCTTATGTAAATATTTTTTAAAAAATAGAAACCCTTATTTAATTGGTTAACTTTTGGTTCCTGGAAATCTTCATTCTGGGGAATTTTTCAATCTTTGGCTATTGTTCTCCTCAGCACTATCTACTCTTGAGGGTTTTAAATGCCTGTTGGGAGCCATTCACATGCCACCTGATATACATTAGGATCAGACAACTGGATGAAATCAACAACAACTACATAAATGATGAAGCTAATGACTCCATCGCTCTCTAGCCTAATGACTCAACTAATAGAAACAGTGAATATGTGATTCTTTGGCCTGATTAAATGAACAATGGTAACTGAGAATGATACTATACTGGTTGGTTATTTTCTGCCTGCTGAGAGAATATCAGAGGGGAATCATTAAAATAAAAAACAAACAAAAACAAGTAGAGATCAGCCCTGAAAATTCCCTGAGCGGACAAAATTACTTCAGTCATACAGATAAAGCTTTTAACTTAGTTTATTTTGCAAAGACTAACTTGACCTAAGTCATTTCTTGGTTATGCCTCTGGAAAGCGTAAGCAAAGCCTGAACTGTTTTCCAAGGTCAATATGAGGTAACCACTGAAAATTCTACTGTTATAGCCAACCACTGTAAAGAATACAGTCATTGTTTTCTCACATATATACTTCCTTATAACAATATACCCTGGACCTCATGCCATATTTTGGTTTGAGTGCTTCCAGTTTGCAAATTGTCTTTTTGGTGTGTATACAATAAATTTTACTAATTACTACATCAGTGATTTGTTGGTTTTACTTCTGTTATTTCTGAACTTTTGACACAGAAAAGCTGAGCAGAAGGAACAAAGGATTCCCATATACTCTGTGCCCTGACAAATACATAGCTTCCCCATTACCAACATCCCCTACCAGAGTGGTACATTTGTTACAACTGATGAACCTACACTGACACATCATTATTACCCAGAGTCCATAGTTTACATTGAGACATTCTTTGTACATTTTCTGTTTGGACAAATTTATAATGAAGTGTTCACCACTGTAGTGTAATACAAAATATTTTCACTGTCCTAAAAATCCTCTGTGCTCTGCCTATTCATTCCTCTCTCCCTCCTAGGCCCTGGCCACCGCTGAGGTATTATTTTCTAATATAAACATTTAACTATAAATTTTCTCCAGATACTTCTTTAGCTCCATTCTCCAAATATTGATAAGCTATATTTTTATCTTCATTGCATTCCAAATATTTTCTAAATTCCCTTGCAATTTTGTTTTTAATTCAAGGCATGGGTTAGTTAAAATTGTATTGCTCATGTGTGTGTTATCAACTCTTTGGACATTTTCCAAATATCTTTTCTGTAATCAATTTCTAATTTAATTCTGTTGTAATCAGAGAGCATATGTTGTATGCATGATTTCAATTCTTTGAAAATTATTAAGATTTGTTTTCTGGCCCAGAATATGGTCTTTCCTGGTGAATATTCCATGTACACTTACAAAGTACACAAAGTCAGCTCTTGTTGGATGGAATGTTCTTTAAGCATCTATTATGTCAAGTTGGTTGATAATGTCTCTCCAGTCTTCTCCATCCCTGATTTTGTTTCTTTGTTCTATGAGTTATTAAAAGGAGGGTTGAAGTCTCCAGCCATAATTGTGAATTTGTCTATTTCTCCTTTAAATTCTGTTTTTGTTTTCTGCATTTTGAATCCCTGTTTTTATATGCATACACATTTAGGAATTATGTATGTCTTCTGGTGGAATTGAAACTACTATTATCATGTGATATCCTCTGCATCCCTGGTAATATTTACTTCTCTAAAGTGTACTTTCTCTGATATTAATTGACACTAAGTGTCTTTAATTCATGTTTTCACATAACTTCACTTTTTCATCCCTTATGGCTCTATATTTAAAATACATCTCTTGGAGACTGCATGTAGTTTGGTCTTGCTTTTATTCTTATCCAACCTGTTATACTCCATATTTCAAATGAGGGTGTTTAGTCATTTACACTTATTTATTGATAATTCTATCACCTTACTACATTACTAATTACTACATTACTAATTGTCATACATTTTACTTCTTCTAAATATATAATTGCCAAAATACGTTACTATGTATAGTCAATTATTCTTTATCAAAATTAAATATACAGAGACTATTAAATTCACCTTCACTTTTAGTATTTGTGGCACTCTTCATTTCTTTGTGTATATCCATTTATTTTCATCTGGTATTTATA
The DNA here is from genome assembly GCF_000442215.2 of Lipotes vexillifer. Classification (NCBI taxonomy): domain Eukaryota; kingdom Metazoa; phylum Chordata; class Mammalia; order Artiodactyla; family Lipotidae; genus Lipotes; species Lipotes vexillifer. The sequence goes on along the minus strand of NW_006772719.1, from coordinate 312,185 downwards.
AAACTTGTTCCTGAAGAATTTTCTTCAGTATTTCTTGATGGCTGGTAATGAATTCTTCCATCTTCTGTTTCTCTGAAAAAGTCTTTATTTTGCCTTCATTTTTGAAAGATATGCTCCCTAAATGTTTAATTCTGAATTGACAGCTTTTGTTTATAAATTTTGGCACATTAAAGATATAACTCCATTTTCTTATGTTTTGTAAAGAATTCTGAGAAGTGTGCTCTAATTCTTACCTTTTCTCCTCTATATGTGTGTTTCTTTTTAACTGGTTGCTTTCAAGTATTTTTCTACTTCTGATTTTCAGCCATTTGAGTATGATATGCCTGAATGTGTGTGTGTTTCATCTTTTTTATTTCTTGGAAATCTCTAGATTTCTTGTATATGTAAGATTCTTTCATTTTATTAAATATTTAAAAACTAATTGGTCATTATATCTTAAATTTTTTTTTTCTGTCCTATTCTCTATTCTTGTTCTGCAACTCCAATTACTCATAGATTAGACTGTTTGACATTGTACCACAGCTATTTCTCTTTGTTAGAGTTTAGATAATTTTTATTGATGTATCTTCAAGTTCAGTAACTCTTTAATCAGATATATCTGATCTTCTGCACACTAAAAAAATTCTTTATCTCTGATATTTTTTTAGTTCTAGATTTTCATTGATTTTTTTAAAATGGTTTTTATCTCTCTGCCGAACTCCTCCATCTTTCAATGTATGTTGTCTACCGCTTCCTCTGGTTTCCTTAATGCATTAATTGTAGTGTTTTAAAAGTCCCTGTCTCCTAGATACAATATCAGGATCATTTCTAAGTTTTTTTTTTTATTGCTTTATCTCCTAACAATGTATTTCATTTTCTGCCTGCTCTTTTGTATGTTTCATAGGTTTATATTATGTTTCATATTGTGTATATAAGAACATTAGAGCCTGACGTAAAGGGTACTTACATCCAGAAATGGACCATTAGTACGTTTTTGCAGGGGATATAGTGAGAAGTTGAGCTGGGTTGGGGTTTTGTCACCCCTATCATAACCTTCTGCTCATGACAGTAGTGGTTTGCTGTAACTTTTGCTTTACAGTGTGATCTGTGGTACCAAAGGGTTTCTGTTCCATCTCAGCTTTCAGCAGTCCTTCTTTGGATGCACCGCAGTGGGGCCTCTGTCCACACATTCTTGACCCATCCACAGCAGTGGACTGCTGTGATTTTTTTACTTAGTGATAAGCTCACAGCGACAGTGTTCTATGTTCTCCTGGTTCAACTTCTGTCTTCAGCAGGCTCTGTGCAGCTAGGCCTCTTGAGGCTCTTTTACCGTGTCCTTGCTTATCCTCCCCATGCCTGCCTACCTCTGCCTTGTGTCTACGGTGGGTCTTGTGCAGGAGAACATTTCTTGACCTTCCCTGGTAGAAGCAGATCTCAGCTTTGTAAGAGCTTGGATCCTGAACTCAATGAGGTTTCCTGCTCCTCAATCAGGAAAAGAGTATTTTTCCTTGAACTCTTCAGCTAGAAGTAATCAGTCATTGTTTCCTGATGGTGGGAAGGTCTCCTGTCCCTCTCCCAGAGGCAGACATGTCTTGCTTCTATCCTATTCCAGAAGCAGGAGATCATTGTGCCAGTCTTCCAGTGGCAGCCAGTTACCTCCTACTGAGCTTCATCACACTATCTGAACCTAGTCCCAAATATTTCTCATGAGCACCCTGGAAAAGAAATTATAGGGGAACCAACCTTACTCCTGGGGCTGCCAGTGATACTAAACTGCCATGCTTGCCAACACTCAGTTTTTAAGAGTTAATTAATATGTCAGTGAATTTTTGCAACTCTTCTTTTATGGACTTTACTTCTTCCTCCCATAATCTGCCAAAGGCAAAAAAGTACATGGGTCCTGTATCTTCTCAGAGGGCTTATTGCCCTTTGAAATTCAGTTTACCTTGTTATTTTATTCTCTGATAGACTTAGGAAATGTTGCAATTTACTGTACTATCCAACTTTTCCTAGTTGTTAGGGTGGACGCAACGTTTTCTTTCGGCTATCTATAGCCTAAGCAGAAGTGGAACCCATCAGTGTGTTTCATATTGCTTTCGTATATGATGTATCCTTCAGGCCTTCCTTTGAAGTACAGTTCTCCAGTGAGTATTCTTACATTACATAATATATCCCCTAGAGCATGCCATCTTCTCTGAGCCCGATTATGCCTTTGTCCACCATCTCCCATGGCAATTCTACCATTTCCACCTCAGTTAGTATGGGACATCACTTTTCTCATGCTTCTAGAAGCCATGATAGCAATGTGTCTATACCATCTCCAGCATGCTTGCCAGGCTATTAAGTATTCTATCCCAGCAAAGTATTGGAAGACTACTAGATTCTCCCTTCTCCAACTTATGTTTCACTTCTCTTTGATCAAGCACCCTCAGAATCCTACCTAAATCCCACAGTTGCTTTGGAGTACAGTCCCTTTCCTCCCTTATCAGACCCAGCACATCTCCAGCTAAGTTATATTCCAGTTTTAATCTTCATTATAGTCCTAGTGTCTTGGAGGGGAGAAAGAGACAAATTCAGAAGAGATCACATGGGGGAAAGACCTATGTGGAATTTTCCAGCAATTAGAAAATAATAGTCTTTAATGTGGAGTACTGGGCCATCACTTCAGGCTCGTTAGTTTGAGGGAGATTTGGGGATTCGAGACTGTCAGGAACTTCATCCAAAATATCCTTATAGCATGTGTTAGAGTTATATTCTTTGTATCCTGGACCCTAATGTTAGCACTGCAGATCTTGTTTGTTGGGACTTCCACTTTTTTGGAATGTTTCTCCACTTAGGATTAATTCCTAGACCTGGTCATCAACTCCCTCTGCCCTACCACTTCTTTCACATTTAGCTTTTAATTACTAATTATTTATATTCAACCTTTTATTGTTTTTCCAAAATATCAATATAGCTTAGCAATAGCCAGTCCCTTGTCCTGCCAGTGACTATTTATCCCAATATTTCTTATTTACCTGATATATCACAACAGTTAATGCATTCCCTTCCACTGGTATACCATTCTAGTTGACTACTGGTGAAAATTTTAACATAATTGGACTACTACCTTGATCCAGAGGTCATCTTTAATCTACCTACCAAAGTGATGAGTTCCTCATTGCTAACCAAACAGTTGGTATCTAGCTCCAAAATCTCATCCTACCTTCTGCTTCTGCAAAATGTTCTTTACATCAACTATCACATGTTGGTTCTCTGGTAAGCATGCAGGAAGTTTATTTGGGGATCCTTTTGTCATCAGTACTGAGGAAGTGAAGGGAAAGCAGCAAGACTGGGAGAAGATGAGCTGTGACATAGTCTCTACAAAAGACTCAGCCAACCCTGTGTATGTGAGGGGAGTGGAGTGGGGGGTTTGAAGATAGAATGACCTTTCAGAGTTCTCCATACACACTTATATAGATCATTGGATCTGGATCTCCTTGGGAAAGTGATATAACCTTGGCCATGGTGACTCTCTTCAACTAAGACAATCTCCTAAGAGGATTGGCAGGTGAAGAGGCCAGGCTGGCAGCAATCCTAGCAGCTGTGGTTAATATAGCCTACATTTCTGAAGGGGGGTCTTAGAGGCACATAAAGTTTGAGAAATGTGAAGAAACCATACCAAGACAATCACTGTCAAACTGCTAAAAAGTAAAGATAAAAAGAATATCTCCAAATCATCAAGAGAAAAAGGGACATCGAATAGCAACAGTAAGTTATACAGCTAGTTTTTAGTAATGTAAAGCAGAAGTTAATTAAATGTTACCTTTAAAACAAAAGAGAAAAATAGCTGACAACCAGAAATGTTGCTCCCACGTAAGAAGGCAACATAAGGATGTTTGAAGATAATAATTAAAAAAACAGGTTTTTTGTTTGTTTGTGGGTTTTGCCAGAAGAATTGCACTAACAGAAATACTAAAGGTGGCTGAACTCGTGGACAGGGGTTACTTAGACATTTAAAGAACTATTGGACATAGAGTGCCAACTGAAGTTGGTACCTGTATTCCCAATTCATCTCTGTGATCCTTCTTGCCCCTTCATTAGAGTGGGATTTTGTGAGAGTCAGCTAATAAAGGAATCCTGGCTACATCTAGCTCATAGTGGGTTCACTGTGTCTATAGACCCACCCAGTGATTATTGCCCAGTCCCCAGGCAATCCTTGGCTGGAAGACCAAATGGAAACCTCAGATACTGGCCCCCTTCCCAGCCAAAAGAGTAATAAAAAACAACACTGCATCCTGGGAGGGAGATTAAGTGATGGCAGATATTAGTGCCATCATTATAGAACTACATGTTGAAGGGGCAGTGGTCCCTATCATATATTAATTTAATTATACCATCACTTATTACATTATTGTATACCAACTGTCCCTGGAAGTGTGTGCCCTTGGATTGATGCAGCATCCTGCAATTGAGGCAAACCCTAAAGAAATTCAAAGCTGGCAGCTCTTTCCTGAAAGCTGGGGCAACAAGTCCTGTCTCAATGGGGGACCTGAAGAGCACATTTCCATGTTGACCACAGCAAACAACATAAAGATTAATTAGGCAATTTAAACTTGAAAAGAAATGAGTTTCTTCTAAATGCATTATGTAATTTTCCTCAAATCATCTTTTTTTTTCTACCCCAGACTTGATTGTGTCATCACAGACTGTGACAAGTAAGATGAGAGCCGCGAGGCTTACCCTGACTGGACTTGTCCAATAGTCCAGCTTTGACTTTTCCCCTCAAATATGTCAGTGCAGACACCTCACTTAAAATAACAGTTTAAATGCAAAAACTGACTTCCATAGAGGAATGGAGACTCTCTTTTATTTAATTAATCACCAAATACTTATTGAACTAGGTGTAAAGAAATGAAAATAACTAGGGAAGCCAATTAGCCTCTAGACTTAATGTCTTTTGTGTACATTGTTCAGTATTTCATGGAGTTAGTCACCACAATTCTCACCAGTTTCTTCCTAAATGTATTACTGTTTTCTTCCCCATGGAAACATATTTTTAATTACATAATGGAAGTCAGTAGAAAATAGGATTTACATGACAAATATTTCCATTCAGTCACCTTTGCTATAAGTCAAGGGATTTATTGCTGATAAAATAATTTTTCATGCAATCACCAAATTGAGTATGCAATCTGGTTTATATACTGTGTGGCATGTGAAATAAAAGAGGAATAAGCTGTAAACTCTTTATAAGAACCTCTATTCTATTAGGAGAGGTGAAAGATGGACATAAATAAACAAAATATAAAACAATATGTATGAGGTGCCAGATGACAAGGAAAGTAATGTAAGAATTCAGAAGAAAGTATTTCTACCTCTGCTTGGTATGAGATCTCTGGAAATGGCAGAATAGAAAACATTCTTAGCAGAAGCAACAGCATTATAACCAAGACATGAAAGAAAAAGAAAAAGAAAAATCTTTAGGGAAATGGTTACTAGTTCAGGTCGGCTGGAACATAGGTTATTTGCAGGAGAATGGATAAATTAAAGTTTAGAAAGGTGTTTTGAATCTCATGAATGTCTGAACGCTGACCAAAGGACTTAGGATTTCATTAACTAGACAATGGGAATACTCCCATGGTTGTTAAGAAGGGAATGTGTATAGGTTCAGAACTAGGGAATGTGTATAGGTTCAGAGCCAGGCTTTTAGAAAACTAATTTGATCACTTGGAGCAATCTGGATTGAAGATTCTAGAAGTTTGAGAGCTTTAATTAGTTCTCAAAAAAAAAAAGAATAGTTAAAGTAAAAAGTAATGAGGGCCTAAATTATTTTTGCACAATACTGCAATTATTTATCTACTTTTCTATTACATCTTATTTAAATTTTTGAATCTAAACTAACATATTGCTAACCTAGTTTGCTTTTTAAGAAATATAATAAGTCTATATAGAATAAAAATAGAATAAATGAGTCTATGATAAGTAGGAAATACAATGCAAAAGACAGTTTGAAATCAATGGAATCTTCTGAATCATCTGATATGGAAACTGGAACAGAGAGATTTCAAAGAATTTGCACATGAATGGTTGAAAGAATGGTGGTAATGATTATAGAAAAAAAAAGCTCAATTGAAGAGCAGGTTTGAGGCACAGTATGGTAAGTTTGGGGCAAGATGAGGGACATTCTCACTTGAGCCAGGAGGGAGTGTTACTTTTGACCACTTTCTCACAAAATGGCACACAGGGAGGTAGGCACTTGCCTTTTCCTCACAGAACACAGCATTGCTTCAGGGCAGTGAATACTGGATGGAAGTTGGCATCATTTTGACTTTTTAGATGCCTGCTGTTTTGAAATGTTTTGGGGGTGTAGCGCTCCGTGGAGGTTAGTGTTTTCACAGATGAATAGCAGGAGCATGTGTGACCAAACCCTAGAGAATAGTTCAAGATTTGGCAAAAGGAGTAAATGTCCAGCCACCAGAGGGGACTCCCAGGAACAACTTGATGGGAAGCAACAGCCTCTAGAAGCTGTAGTCACATTGTTGGACACAGGTGGGATTCATCTGGAACTTGCCCAGAAGATTTTGGGGTGGGTGGAGTGTACATTGCAGGAACCTGAGGATTGTCAATAATGTCGTTGGGTTATTGATCTCACAGAATTAGTGGGCATTATTGTTAACAGAGTTGAATAATAGTCACAGGCTGTGGACACTACAGACAAGCCACACTCTTCTTCCATAGGAATTGCCCCCTCCTATCCCATTTTCTTCCAAGAATCATTTCTATATACATTTAGCATGTCTTGTCAATGGACAGAAATCATTACAGAACCAAGTTTTAAAGCATTTATGGTTGGTTTTGAATTTGGAAAAAATGTGCACGTATCCCCAGAAAAGCTAGGCACAGGTTTTCATCCAGAATGAATAATTATGCATAGAACTGATTACTTAAATACACAGTTCATGATTATGAATGAAATTACCTGCTTTACACTGCAAATACCTTGCTCTGCATGGATTAAGCAAAGTAAAACTTGATTGCAGATGCTGAAAATTTTAGATCTTGAGCTTTTTCAGTTGCTCTGAAAATGTATCACTTACCTCTTATAATATTCCCCTTATAGAAGTAATTTACAAGTTGAAATTGAAAATGAAATATTGGTTATACTGGATTTCACAGTGGAGTAAAATTCCAGGAGCTGGGCCACAGGAAAGTAAGTGGACTGTTTTTCTGTTTTTTATATCATCTAGTTCAGATACTTTTCCCAAGATACAGAGGCACAGGCCAAGTAGATCTCTACCTACTGGTTTAATCTGGGGGATTCCTGTAAAGCCCCAAACTCCTTAGTTTCTCCTATAAGCCTGTGTAGATGCCTAAATCCTAAATCCTACCTTCATTAACTTTACTGGTGGGTTTTTTACTTATTAAAATGCATGTTCCTAAGGAAAATAATCTGTGAAAGTGTGATCCATCAAAGTAATGTAGTGTGAACCAGCTTGTCAGCTCTATTCCAAAGTGACAGCTGGGGAAGAACAGGTTTATTTTCCGATGTTGTCTGGGCAAAATGTCATTTTTCAAATCTTTTCCCACTAACCAGATTAGGACTCTTTGTGGACGCAAGGGCTTTGGTTTTGGCTTTTATCAGATAATTTTATGTGGACTCACTTCCCATTTTTGAGGAATTTATTTACTTTTCTTGGATTTCACTGAGAGTTTTGTAGAAAACCAGCTTTGTAACTATGTAATGCTTAAATGCTGAAATTGTGATCCCAGATCAAAAATAATTTAAAGACACCAGACTCAGAAGCACTTTGAAATGTAGGCACAACACAGCTCATTTCCCTTGGTTTATTACTTTCCTTTATGTTAATAAATCATAGCACTATTTTAAATTAATTTTTATATTTACTAAAGTAATACATTTGATACATATTTAAAGTAACATAAAGTTTTGAAAACTAAAGTCACTTTGAAAGTTACTATAAGGGAAAGCAGTAGTGCTTTGCTCTCTGATTTCTTTTTCCCTATCTTAAAGGGAAAGCAGTAGTTATAATGTTAGTTGTAGATTTTTCACAGACATCCTTGATCAAGTTTGAGAAACTGCCCTTCTTTTCCTGGTTTGCTGAGACTTGTTACCATAAATGTATCTTGAACTTTCTCAAATCATGCTCTGTATCAATTGAGTTAATTGTATATTTTCTATTTTAGCCTATTGATATGGTGAATTAAGTAACATTAATTATTTAAGTTAATAAAATTAAATACTAGTGGATTGATTTTATAGATTTATGAATATTCAACATACTTTTCATTCCTAGGATAAACCCCCACTTGGTCATGATATATTATCCTACTTTACATGACTGGTATTGATTTGCTTACTATCATAGTTCTTTGGATTTCTTTGAACCTACTGCTTCATTCTCCCATAGCTTCTTATAGGTCAGTACACTCTTCCACATGATGAAAAGTATCTGATACTCTGTCAGTTCAATTCTCCTTGGCATCCTAATTCAATTTGGACAATTGTTCTCTAGGCCTGCTGTTCTCTAAATCATCATTCTGAGAATGTCTTTCTTCTCTCAACTTTTATCCTCTGTTCTCTGTATCCATGCTCTCTTTTTCTTGGTTGTTTTTTAATTACTTATACATTAATTTTTGTGGAGAATATCTTTCAGTACTCTCCTTTGAAAAGTAGCTTTTGAGACACTTTTGGTCTTGGAATGACTTTACCTTCAAAAAGGATTGCTAGTTTGGTTGGCATAAAAATTTACATTTTAAACATTCTCCAATTAGAATGTTACATTTTGTTTTCCATTTTGCTGTGAACAAGTCCAGAAAAATGATGCTTCTTGACCCTTGGTAAGTAACATTGTTAATTTTTCTTTCAAAGAACGTCTAGGATCTTTTCCTTATCCTTGACATTCTAAAGTTCCATAAAGATGCCTCCTGTGTCATCTTTTGGAAAGTAATTGTGTGATTCGTTGGTCAGCCTCTTCAATTTTGAATTCTGGGAAATTCCTTTAGTTCTGGAAATTTCTCTTCTGTAATTTATTTTTCTGTGTATGTTAACTACTGACTTGTGAATTTGGAGTTAAATTTCTAGAGGACAAAATAATGGCAATATTGATACATTTATAATTCTAAAACCAGAAGTCTGCTGTTTTTCTCAGTCTATAATTTTAGTTTAACAAACATTAATTGAACATTCATTATATGCCAGGCGCTATGCTAGAGAAAAAGAACCCAAAGATAAATTAATCCCAGACACTGTTCTTTAATTGTTTTTGATCTACTCAGTAAAAGATATAGACGTGAAATCTGATAATAGCATTCTAATGTAGTAAGTGCTGGTAGGCGGGATAAATAGGAGGATAGGGTGTGTGGAGGAGGGACACGCCTCTAGGGAGTTCAGGGAAGATTCCCTGGAGGAAAGATGTAAGTTAAAATTTAAAGACGCATGTAAGAATTAATCAAATGAACATGTAGGTGAAGGACATTCCTGGCAGAGAGAGTGACAGTCATTCATTCATTTATTCATTCATTTACTAACTTATTCAGTAAGCATTTAAATCTTATACCAAACATAATTCTAGACATGGGGATGAATAACATAGTATAACCAAAGGCATGAAATCACAAAATAATATGTTTTGTGTCTGTGTGTACTTGTGGGCAACTAGAAGAGTTTCAGAAGAGTTACTGTAGTGTAATAAATGAGAGATGTGGCAGAAAAGAAGTCTGGGAACAGGTACTTGCTTGAAGTGTATGGTATGGCATGGTAAGTAGCTTGAATTTTTTTTTTTCAGGTTTTTTAGTGTCATTGTCAGATTTTTTCCCTGGTTTTGTTTTTATAATATAATCATTTTATATGTCTTTCTTATATTTGCCTTTTTTAGCTTACCAACTAGATATCACTTACAGGCTAGAAATTATGGATCTAACTTTTTTCTCTCCAAAATAGGATGATATCACCTATGTTGTCTTTGCTTTAAAGCAGACAGTTATCTATATCTATATATCTGTATCTATCTAAATTCCCTCCTCACCTTTTTTCTCTACCTCCACTCACAACCAACTCTCACATTTTCTTCCACTAAAATAAGTTGACATGTCTAAACATACTGATGTGTATTTTTCTGTAATTTTATCTATGTTGAAATAATCATGTGTAAACATTCATCTACCTTTTTTCTATTTCTACATTCATTTATAAATCTATCTATTCATTATCTGTTTCAAGTCTGCCAGGTCATTTAAAAAAATTGGTCCTACTGTACCATTTCTCAGCTAGGCCTCACAGAATCTTTTCACGTTAACTCATATAGCTTTAATTAATTATTCTTAATGGCTACAAAGTACTCATGTCATTGTACCATAATTTATTCAACCACTCTCCTACTGATGGTTATTATCTTTGTTTCCAGTTTTATGTCACAATAACAATGCTGAAATAAACATCCTTGTACTTATATCTTGGCACACTGTTGTTTTAATTTTATGAGATAGGTCCCAGATGCAGAATTACTGAGTTGAAAGGTATGTGTATTTTCAAATTTAATAGATTTTGTTGCTAAATTACTTCCCCAAAGACTATGTCCCTATGTACACCAGCAAATTAAGAGAAGGTTGTTTTCCCCATATCCCTCCCAACAATAGATATCATTGCTCTGTTTAATTTGTGCCAATTGGACTATAAAAAATACTTCATTGTTACCATACTTTTCATTTCTCTGGCTACTGGTAGGTTGGGGGATATATTCATTGGTCATTTGGATTTGCACTTCTGTGACTTTTGCTTATTGTTAATTATCTTTTTCATATGAATTTGTACGTGGTCCTCATTTTAAATATTAATATTTTGTTGGCCATCTATAACTCAAATGTGTACAATTTAACAAGTGGCTTTTGTTATACTAATTTTTCATATAGAAGTTTATAATTTTGTAGAATGATATTACTATTTTTATAGTCTTTTTTGTTTCTGGATTTCCTATCTTGATCATGAAGTTCTTCCCCACTCCTTTATTATGTGTATATCTCTTATAGTTTCTACTAAGTTGTCTGTCTTTTCCTTTAAAGTTTTCAATCCACCTGAATTTTTCTTTTATTTATGATGTGGGATAGGAATCCAACTTTCTTTACTTTCAAATGCAGAACGAGTGTGTGAGCACTATTGAAATAAAATACCATCCTTGTAATATATTAAATTTTCATATGATCTGTAGTCTGAGTCTGACTTTTCCATTAGATCCCAATGATTTCTATTTCTATGTGAATATCTCTTTTTTTTTTTTTTTTTTTTTTTTCACGGGCCCAGCCGCTCCGCGGCATGTGAGATCCTCCCGGACCGGGGCACGAACCCGTGTCCCCTGCATCGGCAGGCACCACTGCATCACCAGGGAAGCCCTGAATATCTCATTTTTACATTACAGGATATTAATAATGTTTTTACTATTTATTAAGGTAAAGTCCTTTTCACTATGCTTGTGTTTTTTATTGGCTATTTTCAGAAATTATTATTTCTTATCCATTTAAGATATTTGTCAATTCTCAAAAATAACTGTAATCCCTACAAATACTTTAATTGGAGTTGAAATATATTTATTAATATGGAGTAAGTTGACATTTTTATTCTAATAATTCTATCTGAGAACATGGTATGTTATTTCCATATTTTTCTGATTTTTAAAAATTATTTCCTCCTTTAGATGAGAAAAACTAAACTCAATAATCTCTTATCAATTTCTTTCCCCAACAAGTGAAAACAAACATGAAGGGAAAATTTAAATCCTTTGTAGGGACGTTGGTCTCCAAAAGAAATCCTGATACTTTGTCCTCAATAATCATAATATTTCCCTTGAATTTTTTAGGGTCAGACTGCTCAAGATATTGAGTATATCTTTGAAATATGTTATCTGAGTAAGCCACTTCAAATTATACAAACTCTGTTTACTAGTATTATCAGTGCAATAAAGAAATATTTTTGACTTTATTAACTCAAGAACTCAAATCTTTCCCCTGCTAGAGCAAGGAAAATTGTGTAGAAAAGAAGCCTTTGACTTACAGTCCACTTCTTCATATGGCATAATGAAAAGATAGACTCACTGTAGCTGTGATTTCATTATATTCAATGTGTTTGCTATTTCAGAAAAATGTACTCTCCTGTACTGTAGACATCATGCATATGTGGACATTTAAATTTAAAAGAATTAAAGGTAAATAAAATTAGAATTCCTCAGTTGCACTAGCCATATTTCAAGTGCTCAACAGCAATATTTGTCTAGGAGATACCATGTTTGACAGACGAAATAAAAAATATTTTTCATCACTGCAGAAAGTTCTTTTGGTCAATGTTATTCTAGAATAACGAATTAAGAATATTATTGATCACCATCTATTGTCTTTGAAGGAATAATGCTTGGATTGATTTTCATAGACAGCTTCTTTGTCTGTGTCACATGTTTTCCTTGCTACACAATGCCAATGCTCTTTTCCCATGTTCCAAAGGTACCTCTTCCAGTCTACATCACGCCTCACAGGATAATCATTAACTACCTCAAAACAAACACTCTCTTCTGTATCCCTGAGTTTGGTGAAAAATAGAACAAAGTGCATGTTCTTCTTATAGGCTCTATACCAGTGCCCAAAGCTGATATCCCACACATTAGTAAACATTTCCTGGCATACATACATACACACACACCATAGACATGTGCATTCTACACATATACCTCAATACATACATGGTTTAATCTCTTTTTTCTTACATGCTTATATCATTGCCATCCAATAGTACAATTTTATAGATAAATTTTACCAGCAACTTATTCTTATTTTTCTGGCATACTATTTGTCATTAATTTGCAATTGGTTTTACAACCTTCTCAACAATAGTGTAAAGGCCATTTGCATTTCCTTTCACTCTGAGGAATGTAATTTTAATATTGTTTATGTCATTTGTGCTCTTCAATGGTAAAATATGATCAACTTTATACGAAAAAGACTTTTTATATTATATTTATAGAAAATCTTGTCATTACTTAAGAATTAAGAGAAAAGTTCAATGACTTTATGTTAAATTTTATTAACAGCTAAATCATTGTGGACCAAGAAAATTATTCAACAGCCCAACAAAATCAAAGTTTTAAATAATTCTGTACTTTATAATTCTATTTTTATTTGGCTGATTTTGTGTAATCATTACAATTAAAGATTCAATTTATAAAAATATACATTCACATTCTATACTACCACTGGCATCCCATTTATTATTTCTCTCAATACTAACAAGAATATTCAGATGGCCAGTGTTTTGTGTTCCTTCCTCTATCAAGCTTTTACACTTCAATAAACAATTTTTGGAGCTACTGATTCATTGTTGTCAATAGAGATATCATAAATACAGTAAAAGTGTAAATTTGATATATATATAATATAAATAACATATATGCTACACATAAATTGAATATACATGTTATGAATACATAAGATGTGAAATTATGTTAGCCGTGATAAATTACACCCTCTAAAAAATGTGCACAGAAGGTGAAAATTAAGTAAAACAAGATTTCTGTAAAGATCATAATCTCACATTTTTATGTTGTGAAATATATATTGAAATTATTTTTCCATAACTCGCCTATCTTACATGGATCACTTGTTACACCACAGGACTTTGAGAATATTATTGGGGTAAGCAAGCAGGCTGTCAGTGACTCTAACCTATGTATACTTTTGGGGAGAGACTTTAATTTTTCAGTTTTTACTCCTCAGGAAGTTGTACACAGGGATCAAGTGTGGGAAGCCAATGATGCAGATGATATCTACCTGGAGTAGTGGTGGAATGTAGAATGAAATCCACAACATCCACTTAGAGAATTAAAGTGGTAGGTGACTCAGAAGTGAGACAAAGTTTACTAACGTTTTAACAAAGTCCGCTTGGAGATGAAGGCAGATTTTGGGGAACAGAAATACATCTATGAATGTGTGAGGGCACATAACTGTATGGGGTGACAGAGGGCTACCCCCTAGAGAGTATTTACTCTCTCCAAGACAGAAGGAACTTGTCAGGGTCACACAAAGCTCCAGGTGTAAACTCCATAAAGTGCTGAGCCCCTACCCCAACCAACACTTACCCACCAACAACAGAGGTTAATAAATGCAGATCAGTGATTTCTTATTTTCTTACCATAATTAAAGGGAATATAATTACAGTGTATTCACCCAGCTAACAGATACAGGAATACTTCATTTACTTGGCATTGTCACTGAGGGAAATGATTTTATGTAAAGAGAATTTACATGTAACTATCTCAAGTACAAAATCCCTTTAAAAATTGAAATGCCATTTAAAAAATCTCTCTGAAGTTTATTCTAAGAAAAAACAAACAGAGATGAACAATACAATAACTGAAATGAAAAATACACTAGAAGGAATCAATAGCAGAATAACTGAGGCAGAAGAACAGATAAGTGACCTGGAAGACAGAATGGTGGAACTCACTGCTGCAGAACAGAATAAAGACAAATATGAAAAGAAATGAAGACAGCCTAAGAAGCCTCTGGGACAACATTAAACACACCAATATTCGCAGGATAGGGGTCCCAGAAGGAGAAGAGAGAGAGAAAGGACCCAAGAAAATATCTGAACAGATTGTAGTCAAAAACTTCCCTAACATGGGAAAGAAAATAGCTACCCAAGTCCAGGAAGTGCAGAGAGTCCCAGGCAGGATAAACTGAAGGAGAAACATGCTGAGACACACAGTAATCAAACTGACAAAAATTAAAGACAAAGAAAAACTATTAAAAGCAACAAGGGAAAAACGAATAAGACGAATAAGATACAAGGGAACTCCCATAAGGTTAACAGCTGATTTCTCAGCAGAAACTGCAAACCAAAAGGGAGTGGCATGATATATTTAAAGTGATGAGAGGGAAGAACCTACAACCAAGATTAATCTGCCCAGCAAGGATCTCATTCAAATTTGATGGAGAAGTCAAAAGCTTTACAGAAAAGCAAAAGCTAAGAGAATTCAGCACCACCAAACCAGCTCTACAACAAATGCTAAAGGAATTTCTTTAAGTGGGAAACACAAGAGAAGGAAAGGACCTACAAAAACAAACCCAAACCATTAAAGAAAACGGTAACAGGAACATACATGTCGATAATTAACTTAAACGTGAATGGATTAAATGCTCCAACCAAAAGACAGGCTTGCTGAATGGATACAAAAACAAAACCCATATATATGCTGTCTACAAGAGACCCACTTCAGACCTAGGGACACATATAGATTGAAAGTGAGGGGATGGAAAAAGATATTCCATGCAAATGGAAATCAAAAGAAAGCTGGAGTAGCAATATTCATATCAGATAAAATAGACTTTAGGGCTTCCCTGGCGGCGCAGTGGTTGAGAGTCCGCCTGCCGATGCAGGGGATACAGGTTTGTGCCCCGGTCCGGGAAGATCCCACATGCTGCGGAGTGGCTAGGCCCATGAGCCATAGCCGCTGAGTCTGCACGTCTGGAGCCTGTGCTCCACAACGGGAGAGGCCACAACAGTGAGAGGCCCGCGTACCACAAAAAAAAAAAAAAAAAAAAAAAGACTTTAAAATAAAGAGTGTTACCAGAGACAAGGAAGGACACTACGTAATGATCAAGGGATCAATCCAGGAAGAAAATATAACAATTATAAATATATATGCACTCAACATAGGAGCACCTCAATACATAGGCAACTGCTAACAGCTATAAAAGAGGAAATCGACAGTAACACAATAATAGTGGGGGACTTTAACACCTCACTTACACCAATGGACAGATCATCCAGACAGATAGGTAACATCTTGCGTCACAAATCAAGCCTCAGTAAATTTAAGGATATTGAAATCATATCAAGCATCTTTTCTGACCACAAAGCTATAATATTAGAAAAAAATTACAGGGAAAAAACCCATAAACACAAGGAGGCTAAAGAATATGTTACTAAATAACCAAGACATCACTGAAGAAATCAAATAGGAAACCAAAAAATACCTAGAGACAAATAACAAAAACCTATGGGATGCAGCAAAAGCAGTTCTAAGAGGGAAGTCTATAGCAATACAATCCTACCTCAAGAAACAAGAAAAAATCTCAAATAATCAATCTAATCTTACACCAAAAGGAACTACAGAAAGAGGAACAAACAAAATCCAAAGTTACTCTAAGGAAAGAAATCATAAAGATCAGAGCAGAAATAAAGAAATAGAAACAAAGAAAACAAGAGCAAAGATCAATAAAATTAAAGCTGGTTCTTTGAGAATATAAACAAAACTCATAAAACTTTATCCAGACACATCAAGAAAAAGAGGGAGAGGACTCAAATCAATAAAATTAGAAATGAAAAAGGAGAAGTTACAATGGACAATGCAGAAATACAAATCATCACGAGAGACTACTACAAGCAACTCTATGCCAATAACATGGACAACCTAGAAGAAATGAACAAATTCTTAGAAAGGTATAACCTTCCATGTCTGAATCAGGAAGAAACAGAAAATATGAACAGACCAATCAGAAGCAATGAAATTGAACCTGTGATTAAAAATCTTCCAACAAACAAAAGTCCAGGATCAGATGGCTTCACAGGTGAATTTTATCAAACATTTAGATAAGAGCTAACACATATCCTTCTCTAACTCTTCCAAAAAATTGCAGAGGAAGGAACACTCCCAAACTCTACAAGGCCACCAACACCCTGATACCAAAACTAGACAAAGATACTAAAAAAGAAAAATACAGACCAATATCACTGATGAATATAGATGCAAAAATCCTCAACAAAATACTAGCAAACAGAATCCAACAACACATTAAAAGAATCATACACCAAGATCAAGTGGGATTTATCCCAGAATACAAGGATTGTTCAATATATGCAAATCCATCAATGTGATACACCATATTAACAAATTAAGGAACAAAAACCATATGATGATTGCAATAGACGCAGAAAAAGTTTTTGACAAAATTCAACACCTATTTATGATAAAAACTCTCCAGAAGGTGGGCATAGAGGGAACCTACCTCAACATAATAAAGGCCATATACGACAAACCCACTGCAAACATTGTTTTCAATGGTGAAAAACTGAAAGCATTTCCTCTAAGGTAAGGAACAAGACAACGATGTCCACTCTCACCACTATTATTCAACATAGTTTTGGAAGTCCTAGCCACAGCAATCAGAGAAGAAAAATAAATAAAAGGAATACAAACTGGAAAATAAGAAGTAAAACTGACACTGCTTGCAGATGACATGATACTATACACAGAGAATCCTAAAGATGGCACCAGAAAACTGCTAGAGCTCATCAATGAATTTGGTAAAGTTGCAGGATACAAAATTAATGCACAGAAATCTCTTGCATTCCTATACACTAACAATGAAAGATCAGAAAGAGAAATTAAGGAAACAATCACATTCACCACTGCAACAAAAAGAATACAATACCTAGGAATAAACTTACCAAAGGAGGTAAAAGACCTGTACTCAGAAAACTATAAGGCACTGATGAAAGAAATCAAAGATGACACAAACAGATGGAGAGATATATCATGTTCTTGGATTGTAAGAATCAATTTGTGAAAATGACTATACTACCCAAAGCAACCTACAGATTCAATGCAATCCCTGTCAAATTACCAATGGCAATTTTACAGAACTAGAACAAAAAGTCTTAACATTTGTATGGAGACACAAAAGACCCTGAATAGCCAAAGCAATCTTGAGGGAAAAAAAACAGAGTTGGAGGAATCAGACTCCCTGACTTCAGACTACACTACAAAGCTACAGTAATCAAGACAATATGGTACTGGCACAAAAACAGAAATATCAATCAGTGGAACAGGATAGAAAGCCCAGAGATAAACCCACACACATATGGTCAACTAATCTATGACAAAGGAGGCAAGGATATACAATGGAGAAAAGACAGCCTCTTCACTAAGTGGTACTGGGAAAACTGGACATCTACATGGAAAAGAATGAAATTAGAACACTCCCTAACATCATACACAAAAATAAACTCAAAATGGATTAAAGACCTACATGTAAGTTGGGACACTAAAAAAACTCTTAGAGGAAAACATAGGGAGAACACTCTTTGATAGAAATCACAGCAAGATCTTTTTTGACCTACCTCCTAGTGTAATGGAAATAAAAACAAAAATAAACAAATGGGAGCTAATGAAACTTAAAAGCTTTTGCACAGCAAAAGAAACTATAAACAAACCAAAAAGACAACACTCAGAATGGGAGAAAATATTTGCAAATGAATCAACAGACAAAGGATTAATCTCCAAAATATATAAATAGCTCATGCAACTCAATGTTAAAAAACAAACAACCCAATCCAAAAATGAGCACACGACCTAAATAGACATTTCTCCAAAGAATATATACAGATGGTCAAGAGGCACATGAAAAGCTGCTCACCATCACTAATCATTATAGAAATTCAAATCAAAACTGCAGTGAAGTATCACCTCACACCGGTCAGAATGGGAATCATCAGAAAATCTACAAACAACAAATGGTGGAGAGGGTGTGGAGAAAAGGGAACCCTCACACACTGTTGGTGGGAATGTAAATTGATACAGCCACTATGGAGAACAGTATGGAGGTTCCTTAAGAAACTAAAAATAGAATTACCATATGACCCAGCAATCCCACTACTGGACATATACAATGAGAAAACCATAATTCAAAAAAGAGTCATGTACCACAATGTTCAATCCAGCACTATTTAGAATAGCCAGGACATGGAAGCAACCTAAGTGTCCACTGACAGATGAATGGATAAAGAAGATGTGGCACATATATACAATGGAATATTACTCAACCATAAAAAGAAACAAAAATGATTTATTTGTAGTGAGGTAGATGGACCTAGAGTCTGTCATACAGAGTGAAGGAAGTCAGAAAGAGGAAAACAAATACCATATGATAACACATATATTGAATCTAAAAACAATAAAACTGAATCTGATGAACCTAGGGGCAGGACAGGTATAAAGACACAGATGTAGAGAATGGACTTGAGGACACGGGGAGGGGGAAGAGTAAGCTGGGATGAAGTGAGAGAGTGGCATTGACATATATACACTACCAAATGTAAAACAGATAGCTAGTGAGAAGCAGCTGCATAGCACAGGGAGATCAGCTCAGTGCTTTGTGACCACCTAGAGGGGTGGGATAGGGTGGGTGGGAGGGAGATGCAAGAGGGAGGGGATATGGGGATATATGTATACATATAGACAATTCACTTTGTTATACAGCAGAAACTCACACAACATTTTAAAGCAATTATACTCCAATAAAGATGTTAAATTTAAAAAAAAAGATGTGGCACACTTATACAATGGAATATTACTCAGCCATAGAAAGGAATTAAATTGGGTCATTTGTAGACATGTGGATGGACCTAGAGACTGTCATACAGAGTGAAGTAAGTTAGAAAGAGAAAAATGAATATTGTATATTAACACATATATGTGGAATATAGAAAAACGATATAGATGAACCGGTTTGCAAGACAGAAAGAGAGACACAGATGTAGAGAACAAAACATATGGACACCAAGGGAGGAAAGTGGGGGCCAGGGGTGGTGGTGTTGGGATGAATTGGGAGATTGTGATTGACATATATACACTAATATGTATAAAATAAATAATAAGAACCTGCTATATAAAAAATTAAATTAAAGAAAAAAAAGAACGTATAACCCCAGACTAACCATGAGAAGGACATCAGACAAATACCAGTTGAGACTCACTCTACAAAATATTTGACCAGTGCTCTGCAAACTGTCAAGGCCATCAAATATAAGGAATGTGTGACAAACTGCCACAACCGCTAGAGGCCAAAGAGCCATGACCCCAAAATGTAGTGTGGGGTGCTGGATGGGATTCTGCAACAGGAAAAGGACAGAGGGTAAAAACTGAAAAGATGGGAATCAGGTATGAACTTTCAATAATGTATCCATATTGATTCACTAATTGTTATAAACATACCATAGTAATGTAAAGTGTCTGTAACAGGGGAAACTGGGTGTGGGTATATGAGAACTCTCTGTACTATCGTCACATTTTTTCTGTAAATCTAAAGTTTTTAAAAAATAAAATTAAAAAAAAATAAAGGTTATTCTACACCCCCTCACTTTCTAAAACAGAATGTACTGAGTAGATTTCCCCCCACCGCCAGTGATACTACCTGAAGAACATCAATGATTTTGCTGTGCTCTATAAACTGATGCCTTTATAGGCTCTTGATGCATATGAGATTTCTTTCCTCTTCACTAAAAGGCCTCAAGCAGTTCTGATTCTGCTTTTAAGTTTCTCTGACTCCTCCCCAGTGGATAGGCTGTTTTCCGTTGAGACTTCTTACCAGACTGCCTGCTTAAAGTACTGTCTTCCCATCCTTCTTTCTTTTCCTTTCCTTCCCTTCCACCATCTCTTCCAAATTAATGTTTCTAATTTGTTTAAGGCTCGAAGACAAGTATTCATATATACAATAGCAATGGATGTTTTGTAAGATTCCGTCAATTTACTACTGGTGGTCAGTGGCTTTTCTAGGGAGTAAAGTAGCAGGTTTAGGGAGCTGGTTCTGTACTCTGTCTCCTGGCATTTTTTTCTCTTTTCTTTCTGTGCTCTAAGCTGTGCTTTACAGGACTGAGGAAACCCAACACGACTTCTGGTTAGGTGCCATAGTTTTGTAGTTTATGAAAAGCAATTAAAAAAATATCTGTATCCCTTTATAAAATTTCAGATATAAAATGAAAAATCAGCACTAACAGAAAATGCACATAAGCACATGCTCTTAACCACATGATTTCTGCAATTATAAATTTCCCTGGCATTTGTTTCCGTTCATGTTTCCTATTATTGGTGTCAGATCCATTTCACTTAGGAATGCTAGGTGAACAAAATTCTATAGTATAAAACTCTTTCTTCCTTGTGTTTTTATTCATGACACACCGTATTTTTTAAGTCTGAGGAATCACTGCAGCAAGTTGTAAATGATGTATGGAGTGACAAGTCTTTTTCTACTGCATGAAAAGAGAAACTGTGCTGAGTAATGACTGCTGAGATGCACTGTTTCTTGTAATATTTAGTTTATACAAAGCTTTGGAAACCCAGCAGGCTCCAAACCTTCTGCACAGTAAGACAAAACCCAGACCAAAATGCATTTAATGTGTTCATTTCTTTTTTCTTTCTTTTCAATACATTTCCAGTTGAGCAATCAGTTTCATGCCCCAGGGTGCACTGCATGCCTACAGCCCTAACTATGCAAAGTACTGGGATTAGGATTGGATCAGGAGGTGGAAATAGGAATTGCAGCCTTCTGGCCTCTCTCCGCAAATCCCTACCATCAGCAAGGGAAATTCACCCACAAGGAAATTCTCTGTGTTAGGGATGGAGGGAGGGTGTGCATGTCACGTCCATACTCTTATGCTCTTTGCTCTTAAGTGGAAAAAACATGTAGTTGGTCTCAGTCACTAAGCCAACCTCATCCTGGGTGTCCAGTCTTCTGCTAGGCAGAGAGGAAGTGCTTATATCCTGGACTAATGGGCTGTTCACCAAAGACAGCATCCCTTCTGGGGAATGCTTGGAAGGGGACAGGGATGATATCAAACACAGAGAAAGGCTTGAGAATAGACATATCTAGAGGGAGGCTCTCCTGAGAGTGAGTAAATGGAAGTTAACTTTCTTCTTTTTCACTGACTTCAAACTGCCAAGGACATTATTTTAACTTAGAAGTACTCACACATGCATCTGCATTACAGTTCCTTTGTAGGAAAACTTTGGTATGAAATTTCCTGAGATACAGTTGGTGAAAAATGTCTTTTTCCTTTACTTGGAACTGTGAATCCAAGTGACTCCTTCTTGTAATGTGGAACAAATACAGAAACACCAACAACTCACATATGATCTACCACCATCTCAGGTCAGCATCTCACAGCTTCAGTAGCTTGACTTGGAACTAAATGTTCTTTTCCTGCAATATTTGCCTATTAGCAGTTCACACTATTTTTTGGAGAGAGGATGTGTTTGGAGTTAGTGGAAGAAAGGATAAAGTTCATGTGCATGACCGTTGTAGAATATTTGGTCCTGTCCAAAATGTCCACAAGACATTTGGCCCATGCCAAAAAGCCCTTGAAATTTGATCCTAGCCAAAATGTCTCTGAGCATATTTAGTCCATGCAAAACGGTTTTTGACAGGACCAAATAAATATCAAGGATCTTTTGGTGTGGACCAAGCATCTCCATCAATGTTTTGAATAGGATCAAATATGATCAAATATCAAAAATATTTTGGACTAAATTTCTTTTGATAATTTGGACCAGGCCAAATATCAAGGACCTTTTGGCATGGGCCAAATGTCCTATGGATGTTTTGGACAAAACAAAATGTCTGCTAACCACACATGACATGTTCCCATTAGATGGATGGAAGCATTAAATGGATAAGCTAGTTTTGGGGTTATCTGAAATTCACTGTAAGTCTTCTATAGCTCTACCTCTTTTTCCTCCCATTCATCCATGACAGACCCATATGCAGCAGCACAATTTAAGAATGAGTGAGCAGCCCTTAATATCTTTTTATCTGTTGCTCAGAGATGTGCTCAGAGATGGGCACTGCATAGATGAAATTGTTCTGAAGAGTACTAATGATCATCAAGGATATATGTGGTCATTAGGGGAAAAGTGATGGACATTGGATTTCATGGCCCAGGCAACTGGAGTTAAGGTTTATCTATGTGGGTGTGAATTGTGTGAATTACTGGTCTGGACTAGGACCCAGGACACCTAATCTAGCCTCTAAACACATATGAATCCAGCTTATCTTCAGCCTTTCCAGCCCTTACTTCCAGATATAAGGATTAAAGACATATTTCTATGTTCATTAGCTAATTAAAATTATTCCTAAGAATACTTCACTTGCATAATAGTTTTGAATTTGAAAACAAATACCTCAAAGGTATTTGTCCCTGCCATCCACTTAAGCTGCCAGCAGGTAAATGATGATACCTGGGTTATGGTATCAGCTCTATATTGGAATTAATTTTAAAAATTAGATTCATAATTTTCTCAGTATAGTTATACTTTTCAGTAAAAATTAAATATCTACATTTAAGCATCTAAAAATAATAATTAAAGTATATATATATAAACGGGGAATTTTAATAGGATTTTAAAAAGTAAAAATACATGAGGCTTTTAAATTGAAATTTATATCATAATCATACATTCATGTCATCTTATAACAATTTCTCCTTTTTTCTCCATTATATTAAGCCCTCTAATGTTTCAAGTTTGAAAGATACTAAAATTCAAGCTAAAATAACTTTTATATTTCTCTCTTTAATAGAATGGCTGTAGGTATTTTCTCATAATTCCATGAAAATTTCAGGTTGACATCCTGGCATTACCAATCAGCCCTCTGATTGATCAGATTTCTGGTAACTTGCCCTTCCACAATTAGATTAAATTAAAATTTAAAGTTTTAGGAAAGAGATCAAGATGGAGGAGTAGGAGGATGTAGAGCTCACCTCCCCCCACAAACACATCAAAAATACATCTATATGTGGAACAATTCTCACAGAAAACCAACCGAAAACTATCAGAAAGATCTTTTATACAACCAAAGTTATAAGAAAGATTCCACGTAACCAGGTAGGACAAAAAACCAACAAAGTCATCAGGACATGACTGGCAACCCTGGGAAGTAGCTGTGAAAGAGGGAAGGTCCACATGGGTGGCTCCTTATCCTGCAAAACCCCATTGCCTTCTGGGAGGTCTACCAGGACAGACAGAGGGACTGGTGGGGTCTGAACTCTGCTTGTGAGGAGTGTGCACATGCTGGCTTCCTAGCAATCAGGGCAGAGAGAGACCAGCACTGATGTCTGCCGCCTTGCAGTGCTTCCCAGACCAAACATGCCCTGAGCAGGGCTGCCAGTATATGCAGCAGCTAGCGCTGAAGCTTGAGCTTCAGGGGACAGACCTTGGAAGAGGACTCCGTCTAGTTGTATGAGACATCTCGGAGGCCTTGGAATGTAGTGAGGGCCTAACCTCAGAGCCCACTGTTAGTGCACATAGGGTGGTGTGTGGGCCCCCTGTAGGAGCCCCACTGTCAGCATGCTCACGTGTGGGCATGGCTCCAGCAGCAGTGAGTTGTGTAAGGGTGCACAAGGCATGTGGCGGCAAGGCTGACATCAGAGCCCACTGTCAGCACTCCCACAGCAGTGGCGGGTTTGGGAGCAGCAGACTTTGTTGGCAAGCAAACCATGTGGCAGGCAGCATCACAGAATTGCATATCTCCAACACAGAGCCCCTGGAAAGGAGTATGCAGTGGTCCCTTTCCCAGCAGGAGCACTCAAGTTCCATCTCACAATGCAGCTTGGAGTGGGATCTGGGGCAGAGAGGCCCTAGGAGAGCCCTACCATAGAGACAGGCTAAGTCTCAGATGGCAGCACAACCACCTCAATTCCTGTAGCCATAATGCCCTGGTCCCCAGCAACAGCCTAGTACTAGGTCTGGGATGAACACAATGCAGAAAGGGACGTGACTTTTTGCCACTTCTGGGCAGAACCACCGACACCTGTATGGGCACTGCATAGGTTCACTGTGATCACATGGGCCTCACTTGCTTCAGCTGTCACCTCCTTCAGGACAGAGCACACACTTAAGGGCAACAGCCTTATTGAACCTGACCTTCAGGGCTTCTACTCCAACAACTGGGGTGTCACCCCAACAGAGTGAAAGTCACGAAGAGGAGGCCTCTAAACATCTAGTGCAGGCTCTGGTCACCACACCAATCACACCCTTATCAAAGAGATAATGGCCCGCATACCCTGAGGAAAGACATAGCAGGCATCCATACCAAAACCAGCCCTGGCACCAAAAATGTGGGACTCAAACAGTAAACAGGGATGATCCCACATAAAAACAGCACTTCAAGACCACGACAGATAACTGTTTCTCCTAAATTCATAGAGTCAGAGATATTTAAGATGAAAAAGCACAGGAACTACTCCCAATTAAAAGAACAAGAGAAATCCCGTAAAAGAACAAACAATGAAACAGACCTCTCCAGTCTACTAGACCCTGAGTTCAAAAAAGAGGTAATAAAAATGCTAAAGGAATTAAGAAAGATTATCAGTAGAAATACAGATCACTTTAACAGGGAACTAAAAACTATAAAGAAGAACCAATCAAAATTAGACAACTCAATTGCCAAGGTAAAATCCCATTTAAAAGGAAATAAACAGCAGACTAAATAATGCAGAAGAATGAATAAGTCATCTAGAAGATAGAATAATGGAAATGACCCAATCAGAAGAGTGGGCATAAAGACAAATAATAAAAAAAAAAAAAAAGGAAAGCAACATACAAGATCTATGGGATAATATAAAGTGTGCCAACTTGTGCATAATAGGGGTTCCAGAAGGAGAAGAAAGAGAGAAGGGGATCAAAAACATATTTGAAAAAATAATGGCTGAAAACTTCCCAAACCTAAAGAAGGAGACAGATATCCAGGAATGGGAAGAACAGAAGATCCCAAACAAGATGAACCCAAACAAACCTACACTAAGACATATCATAATTAAAATGGCAAAAGTTAAAAAGATTTTAAAGGCAGCAAGAGAAAAACAAAGAGTCAGTAACAAGGGAACCCCCATAAGGCCATCAACTGATTTCTCTACAGAAACTTTGCAGACCAGAAGGCAGTGGTATGATATATTCAAAATTATCAGTAGAAATGAAAGAAAGAAAAAACCTGCAACCTAGGATACTCTAACCAGGAAGATTATCATTTAGAATAGGAGAGAATCTCTCAGACAACAAAAACTAAGAGAATATAGCAATACTAAAGCTAACCTAACAGAAATATTAAAAGGTCTTCTCTAAATAGAAAAGAAGCAAGAATCTATAGGAAGGGGAAACACACAATAGGAAAGGCAAATATATAAAAGGAATGAAGATCACTTAAATAAGCCAGTACATAGATTAAAAAATTGTGCTGTGAAAGTAATCATAACTATAATTAACAGCAAAAGGATATACATGAAGATGTAAAATAGGACATCAAAATCACAAAATGTCAGGGAGGGAAGTAAGAAATGTAGATCTTTTAGAAAGTGTTTAAACTTATATGACCATCAGTCTAAAGCAAGTGGATATAGTTATGGTTTAACATACTTGAAAACCAGGGTAACCACAAATCAAAAACACACAAGAGATTCACAAAAACCAAAAAGAAAGGGATTTAAGGATAATACAAAAGAAAAGCATCACACCACAAAAGTAAAAACGAAAAGAAAAAAGTAAAAAAGAACCATAAAATCAACTGGAAAACAAGGTTTATAATGGCAATAAATATATACTTAATTTTAATGTCAATGGACTAAATGCTTCGATCAAAGACATAGAGTGGCAGATTGGATTAAAAAACAAGAGCCTATAATATGCTGTCAACAAGAGGCTCACTTTAGGGCAAAAGATACACATAAATTGAAAGTGAGGGAACGGAAAAAGATATTTTCTACAAATGGAAATGACAAGAAAGCAGGGGTAGCAAAACTCATAGAGATAAAATAGACTTTAAGACAAATTCCATAAAGAAAGACAAATAATGACACTATAATGATAAAGGGATCAATACAAGAGAAGGATATTATACTCATTAACATATATGCACTCAATGTA
This sequence comes from Lipotes vexillifer, assembly GCF_000442215.2. Taxonomy (NCBI): domain Eukaryota; kingdom Metazoa; phylum Chordata; class Mammalia; order Artiodactyla; family Lipotidae; genus Lipotes; species Lipotes vexillifer. Next base: position 285,474 of record NW_006772719.1, on the reverse strand, counting down.
GGAGCACCTAAACATATAAAACAAGTAATAAAAGACATAAAGTCATAAATTGACATGAATACAATAATAGTAGAAGACTTTAACACCCCACTGATATCAATAGACAGATCTTCCAGACAGAAAATCAATGAGGCAACAGAGATCCTAAATGGCACAATGGACCAGTTGTACTTAACTGATATCTACAGGACGCTACATCCAAAAAACCCAGAATACACATTCTTTTCAAGCACACATGGAACATTCTTTAGGACAGACCAAATACCAGGTCATAAAACAAGATTCAACATATTTAAGAGGACAAAGATTATTTCAAGCATCTTTTCTGACCACAATGATATGAAACTAGAGATCAACTACAGAAAGAAAAACAGGAAAAAAAAATTACATAGAGACTTAACAACATGCTACTAAAAAAACCCCAATGGGTCAGTGATGAAATCAGAGGGAATCTGAAAATACCTCAAGACAAACAACAATGAAAACACAACCTTACAAAATCTACAGGATGCAGCAAAAGCAGTTCTAAGAGGGAAGCTCATAGCAGTACAGGCCTTCCTCAAGAAACAAGAAAAATCTCAAATAAACAACCTAACCTACCACCTAAAAGAATTAGAAAAAGAAGAACAAACAAAATCCAAAGTCAGAAGGAAGGAAATAATAAATATTAGAGAGGAGAGAAATAAAATATGGATTAAAAAATAGAATCAATAAAACCAAAAACTGGTTTTTTTGAAATGGTAAACAAAACTGACAAGCCAGGCTCACCAAGAAGAAGAGAGAGAGGACCCAAATAAAACAAGAAATGAAAGAGGAGAAAAAACAACCAATTACTGCAGGAATTCAAATAATCATAAAAAAATACCATGAGCAGTTATATGGCAACAACCTAGAAGTAATGTACAAGTTTCTAGAAACATACAGATTGCCAAAATTGAATCAAGAAGAAACAAATAATTTGAACAGACCAATCACTAAAAGTGAATAGAATCTATAATAAAAAATAATAAAAAAATAATAAAATAAAATATTTAAAGAAATAAATAATTTAAAAAAATATTTTAATTAAAAATAAACAACAAATGAAAAAACCTCCCTGCAAATAAAAGTCCAGGACTGGATGGCTTCACTGGGGAATTCTACCAAACCTACAAAGAAGAACTAATACCACTCCTTTTCAAACTCTTTCAAAAGATTAAAGAGGAGGGAATATTCCCAGAGTCATTCTATGAAGCCATCATCACCCTGATATCAAAACTGGACAAAGACATTAAAAAAAAAAAGAAAATTACAGGCCAATATCTTTGATGACTATAGATGCAAAAGTCCTCAACAAAATATTAGCAAACTGAATACAACAATACATTCCAGCGCTGCAAGGATGATTCAACATATGGAAAATCAATCAGTGGGATACACAACATTAACAAATGGAAAGACAAAAACCATATGATCATCTCAACAGATGCAGAAAAAGCACCTGATAAAATTCAACATCCATTCATAATAAAAACTCTCACCAAAGTGGGTACAGAGGGAACATTTCTTAACATTATAAAAGCCATTTAGGACAAACCCAGAGCAAACATAATAATGGTGAAAAGCTGAAAGCCTTCCCACTAAATTCTGGAACAAACAAGGATGTCTATTCTCACCACTTCTATTCAACACAGTATTGGAAGTCCTAGCCATAGCAATCAGACAAGATAAAGAAAAAAAAAAGGTAACCAAACTGGAAGGGAAGAGGTAAATTTGTCATTATATGCAGATGACATGATACTCTATATAGATAACCCTAAAGACTCCACACAAAAACTATTAGAACTATAAGTGAATTTAGCAAGGTAACAGGATACAAGATTAACATATAGAACTCTGTTGCATTTCTTTACACTAACAATGAAATATCAGAAAGAGAAAGTAAAAAAAAAAATCCTTTTTAATATTGCACCATAAAACATACCTAGGAATAAACCTAACCAAGGAAGTTAAAGACCTATAAGCTGAAAACTATAAAACATTGATAAAGGAAACTGAAGTTGATTCAAATAAATGGAAAGATACCTCATGCTCTTGGACTGGAAGAATTAATACTTTTAAAATGGCCAGGCTACCCAAAGCAATCTACAAATGAAATGTGATCCCTATTAAATTACCCATGACATATTTCACAGAACTAGGCCAAATAATCCTAAAATTTATATGGAATGACAAAAGACCCAGAATTGCCAAAGTAATCCTGAGGAAAAAGAACAAAACTGGAGGCATAACTAACTCAGACTTTAGACAATACTACAAAGCTACAGTAATCAAAATAGTGTAATATTGGCACAAAAACAGACATATAGATCAATGGAACAAAATGGAGAGCAAGAAATAAACTCACACACCTATGGTCGATCAATCTACAACAATGGAGACAAGAATATACAATATATACAGTCTCTTCAGCAAGTGGTGTTGGGAATGTTGGAGAGTCTCATGTAAATCAATGAAATTATAATACTCCCTCACACCATATAAGAAAATAAATTCAAAATAGCTTAAAGACCCAAATATAAGACATGACACCATAAAACTCCTAAAAGAGAACATAGGCAAAACATTTTCAGATATAAATTGCAAAATAGCTATACTTTCTTAGATTAGTCTCCCAAGGCAAAATAAGTAAAAATAAGCAAATGGGACTTAATCAAACTTAAAAGCTTTTGCACAGCAAAGGAAACCATCAACAAAACAAAAAGACAACCTATGGGATGGGAGAAATATTTGCAAACAATACGACCAACAAAGGCTTATTTTCTGAAATATACAAACAGTTCATACAACTCAATATCTAAAACACAAACAACCCAATCAAAATATGGGCAGAAGACCTAAACAGACATTTCTCCAAAGAAGACATACAGATGGCCAACAGGTGCATGAAAAGACGCTGAACATCGCTAATTAATAGAGAAATGCAAATCAAAACCACAACGAAGTATCACCTCACACTGGTCAGAATGGCTGTCATCAAAATTTCTGCAAAAAATAAATGCCCCAGAGGGTGTGGAGAAAAGGGAATCCTATTACACTCTTTGCTGGTGGGAATGTAAGTTGGTGAAGCCACTATGGAAAACAGTACGAGTCCCTTAAAAAAGTAAAAATAGAGCTAACCTATTATCCAGCAATCCCACACCTAGGCATATATTCAGAAAAAATGAATATTCTAATTTGAAAAGATACATGCACCCCGATGTTCACAGCAGCACTATTTACAATAACCAAGATATGGAAACAACCCAAATATCCATCAACACATGATTAGTTTGATTTAAGAAGATGGGGAGTATAATATATATATTACTCAGCCATAACAAAGAATGAAATATCACCCATTTGCAGCAACATGGATGAGCCTAGAGAATATCATACTAAGTGAGGTAAGTCAGACAAAGACCAATATTATATGATACCACTTACATGTGGAATCTAAAAAATAATGCAAATGAATCTATATAAAGAAACAGACTCACAGACATAGAAAACAAATTTACAGTTACCAAAGGTGAAAGGGAGTGTAGAGGGATAAATTAGGAGTATGGGATTAACAGATGAAAACTACTATACATAAAACAGATAAGCAACAAGGATTTACTGTATAACACAGGGAATAATATTCAATATCTTGTAATAACCTATAATAAAAAATGATCTTAAAAATATATATATAACTGAATCACTTCACTGTACACCTGAAACTAACACAGTATTATAATAAACTATACTTCAACAAAAATCAACCAGTCAATCTTCTTGCTCTTCCATGCCTGTTATGACTGCCTTTTTATGATTAAATAACATTTTTTCCTACCTCATTGCCTCTCATTATTTGACTTTTTTGGTTCAACTTTGGTGATTTTTCTCCTTTGATCTAGGTTTGACTTTGGTAATCTTATTGCTCCCTTTGCTTTAAATAGTCACCTATTAAACATCTCTAAGTGAAGACGAAGTACTTAGGCCATCTATAAAATTGTTTTTTCTCTGCTTTACAAAAGTCTAGTTGATGCAAATATTGACCGAAATTTTGAAAAAATTTTTTTTATAGGCCCACAGTCCTAATTACAACTTTTGTCACCTGGATCCTGAATCCTCCCAACCCACCTCTGTCTTGAACTGTGATGATGATGGTGATGATGATGATGATGATGACTTATGTTAATATGTATCTAGGACTTACTATGTGCCAGACACTGTTCTAAGTGCCGTATACATCTTAATCCATTTAACTGTCACAAAACCATTTGAAAGTAGATAGATTACTATCTCACTCCTCATTTCATAGATGAGCAATCTAAAGCCAAAGAGGCTTAGAAAGCTGGCCAAGACTATGACAATATTAAAGTCTGAAACAACTTTACACCTCTTGTTTTAGCCACTCATTAATCCAGTTATGGAGTTCCTGAAGGAAACAATGTAGACTTTTCTGACGATTTTGACATGGAGACAGAGAAGGGCTTACACTATGCACCAACAGTAAAAAATATATATATGTATCTAAAATCACAAATTGCATATTTCTCTGAAATTCCTTCTTGGCAATGCCATCCCCTATAGGACATTTCTGTGTGTTGGCCCCACTCCCACGCAGCTATCCTCTGGCAACTGTCTGCAGCTTCTGATTTTCCCTGCAAACTTCTGGTTCTCGTTCCTCAATTGTATAGAACATTCAGGTCCTTTCATCCTTTACTCCCCCACTGTGCTACAAAACCATCCAAGTATTCAGCTACAACCTGCCATCCCCAGAATAAACTCCACATCCTCAGAAAGCAATAAGAGTATATAGTGATGGGCTTCCTTGGTGGTGCAGTGGTTGAGCGTCCGCCTGCCGATGCAGGGGACACGGGTTCGTGCCCCAGTCCGGGAAGATCCCACATGCCGCGGAGCGGCTAGGCCCGTGAGCCATGGCCGCTGAGCCTGCGCGTCCGGAGCCTGTGCTCTGCAACGGGGGAGGCCACAGCAGTGAGAGGCCCGCGTAACGCAAAAAAAAAAAAAAAAAAAAAAAGAGTATATAGTGATGAAACATTGTGATTCTATTAGAACTTGTTTCTATTAGCTACACAGCCCTTGTAATTATCATTTTAATGGCTCATTAAATCATCTCCTGGCTGATGTTCCATAAACTACTCTTTTATTGTTGAATATTTTGGTGGTTTTTAGTGTTTTGTTGTTTTGTTTTATAAACCACCACAATAAACATTTTCATTTGTACTTAGCACCTGTTATTCTTTATTATTCTGAATTATTTCTTTAGGATAAATTACAAGAGAGATTACTGGGTCAAAGGATAGGATTATCTTTATGTTGCATTATTTTCCAAATAGGTTGTATCAGTTAACAGAGCTGTCAGTTGTGTATAAGTTAAAAGTCATAGGAAAACTCTGTCAACATTATTTCTATTTTCCTACTATGCAGAAGGATGAAAATACTTTCCTCATACATTTGTTTTCTATTTGTATTTTCTCTAGTGTGATTGCTTTGTCCACATTCTTGGATCATTGCCTATGTGGTGAATATTTTTCTTTGTTCCATTTTTTTAAATTTTTTTGAATTTTAAAATTTTATTTATTTTTTTATACAGCAGGTTCATATTAGTTATCCATTTTATAGTGTATATATGTCAATCCCAATCTCCGAATTTGTTTCCTTTTTAGATTTGAATACCATTTGCACTCAAAGCCCACTAAATTTTTGTCTGCTATACTTGTAGCAAGTAATTTAACTTTTTATATTTTTCATTTTAGTAAAGTTTTGTATTCCAAGGATATTTTAAATATACTTTGGTC
>NW_006772719.1:279401-279636 GCF_000442215.2 Lipotes vexillifer | reverse complement strand
CTTTCCCTATGTGATTGCTCTTTTTGCTTCAAAGGCAAGAAATCCATCTCTACCAGAGATCAGATAATTTTATTTTCCCCTTTAAAGCAACAGATTTTTCTCTCTATCATAGATTTGGAATATATTTTGGAGTCTAATCTGATATTCATTGTTGAAATAGGATTTTGTTTTTCCAAATTCTCAAAAACACTGTTTTGTCAAGGGCAAATTTTATTTTCATGACAGGTTACTTGAA
>NW_006772719.1:276564-279372 GCF_000442215.2 Lipotes vexillifer | reverse complement strand
AAGAGTCTGAATATTGGTTTCTGTGCAGGATGAGGCCAAGAAGAGAGGAGTGGTGAAAGGAAGAGCACAAAAGTGGCTACTGGAAATATGGAAGGCAAAGTATCTATTTTACAGTATAAGCTTTGGCAGTCCCTGTGCAGGAATTTTCAATCAGGCATGAGACCTTGTGTTACTCCCTGGGGTGTAAGAACAAGATTGATGGGTTAAACTGCTTCGAGGTAGCTTAGAACAGTAGCCTAAGGACCTATCTTTCACTCCAGTATGAAGATTTTTGGAATAAATTTTTTTTAAATTTTATTTTTATAGATTTATTTTTATTTATTTATCTTTAGCTGCGTTGGATCTTCATTACTGCACGCAGGCTTTCTCTAGTTGCGGTGAGCGGAGGCTACTCTTCGTTGTGGTGCGGGGGCTTCTCATTGCAGTGGCTTTTCTTGTTGTGGAGCACAGGCTCTAGGCGTGTGAACTTTAGCAGTTGTGGCTCGTGGACTCTAGAGCACAGGCTCAGTAGTTGCACCGCGGCATGTGGGATCTTCCCAGAACAGGGCTTGCACCCGTGTCCCCTGCATTGGCCGGATTCTTAACCACTGTGCCACCAGGGAAGTCCCAAAAGAAAGTTTTATTTAAACTTTTTTTTAAAGAAAAGGGAATTTGAATTTTTTCTTTTATCCACTGAGGACATTAAAACAAAAATTTTAACTTTGTTAAAATTAAAATAAACCTCTGTAAAATTAAAAGATCCTCATAGTTTTCTGCCACCTTTCCCTAAAGACATCTTTGATAACAAGGATGGTCAAGTCTCATTCACATTTGGGAGCTCACAGAGGCAATGAGGGCCAAAATCCCATGAGGGTCATGGTTCTTTGCTAGACTCAAGAATAACCCAACCCCTGTATTCCATGTGCTGAACCAGGAGTAAAAGGGTCACATTGACCAGAAGACAGTGGTAGTCACTGAGCATATAGCTCAGAATTTTTCTCCTTTCTGAGCGGCTCCCCCCCTTTTCTTTTTCTTGTGTTAGCTTCATACAGCTATCCTGCTTGGTTTTATCTAAAGCCAGAATTTTTCTACAAAGTAGAAAATACAGGTACCTGAAGAAAGCTAAGCTCTATGTGATAATTCAGATATTTTACACAGCTGTAGTCCTTTAATTTCCTTTATATTCACAAATTCACAGACTATAAATACTGATCTAAAACACAAATATATTTCTTTAATAGCTTGACTCCTCAGGAAACAGGGATCCTTCTGTTATGAAAGAATTCTCCTTTGAAGAATTAGGCCTACAGTCAGAAGGCCAGCTTATTAGTACACAGAGTGTGTCTCTCTGGCTTGGGCGCGGGAGGGGTAAGCAAAGAGAGAGGGATAGAACACATACCAGGAGTTTACTTCTCAAGAGCGTTCTCTGTACCATCAATGACTGCTCTGATGTCAGAGGAAAAGTTTTCATTCCCCTCCACCAAAGCTAATCCCTTCGTCTCTCTTGATCCCATCCCATTCTGACTTTTCTCCATTGACCAACCTGTTTTGTTCATATAATCTCATATTTCTTCTCTTTGCCTTAAACACAAGTTTCCGGGGCTGAGAGGGAAGCAAGAAATGATAAGAAATACAGAGAAAGAAATAATACTTATTGAGTACATGTTTTAGACCAAGCAATTTATGTATGTTTTCTTATTTCAACATCCCTCAAAATTACAAACCTTCACATGTGTTGTTCACCATTTCTAATTCATTTTTCAGATCAAAAAACCAAGACTCCAGGAATTTAAGTAACTTGATGAGATTACACTGCTAATATGCTGCACTGTTGGTATTTAAAGACAGATCTGTTTCACTCCAAAGCCTGTACTCTGTGTACCACTTAGCCTTGCTGAGATGCAAATCCCCTGTCATAAAAAAAAAAAAAAAAACCTTTTGACCCTGCTACCCTTCCAGCTTCTGTCTGCTTTGTCTAAATGTCTTCTGACAACTCCAATTGCCCCACCAGCCAGCAGAGGGCCCTGCTTTCTTGCCATCCCTATAGCTCTCTGTCCATAATTCTGTTAGAGCTGTTGCTGTATAAACCTGTCTCCTTTTCTGGGTTCCAGCATATCGAACTATTTAAGATGATGGATTCAGGTGCTAGACTGATTGAGATTCTTATATTCAGTCAGACTGACTACCTGAGTGAACTTGGGAAGGTTAACCTCTTTTGTACTTCAACCCCTATAAAAATATGAAAAGTAAAAATATTTACCTCATAGGGTTGTTATAGGTAAAATAATGTTAACTGTCATACAGTAAGAGCTCAATAAACATTGACCACTCTTCTAGGCTAATAAACTACAAGGCAGCAATTGTGTGATAATCATGCATCAATTGTGCCTAGCATGGTGTCATAATAAGAATAGAATTTTGTTGAATAAGTGAATATAGTTAAGGGGAGTCTATATGCATTACTTTTAACTTTTCTTTAAATCCTGACTTCCGTTACCACCAATCCATGAAAACTGTTACTATCAAAGTCATTAGTAACATTTTAATTGTTAAATCCAATAGTCCTCTCTCCTTAATTTCTATAATATTGGACAGTGGTGCCAATTCCCTACTTCCTAAAACTCTTGCTGCTCCTTACTAGTGGTGTGGCACCCAAGTGGGTCTATATATCCTTCATGGCCAAATCTGTTGATTTTACCTCCTACAAAGTCTTTGCAGACTACTTGCCTCTGCTCATATGCACTGCTATGCACCTAATCCTAGTTTTTATAATCCCCTACTGAGACTACAAGAATGGCTCCAAATTAGTCATCTTGTACCCACTCTTTC
>NW_006772719.1:266593-276550 GCF_000442215.2 Lipotes vexillifer | reverse complement strand
GTACCCACTCTTTCCCCAATCTCACCTTTTTATTACACTTTGGCTAGAGTTCTCTTTTCAAAATACAAATCTGATTATACCACTCATGCACGAAACCCACCAATGTCTTCCCTTTGCTCTTAGAAAAAAGAAAAACATCCCTAACATAGCTGGCCAGGGCAAATATAATGTGACTCTTCCTTCACTGTTATACTCTTACACCCAGCAGGTTTCCTTTTGCTTCCTGAGCTCCAGATACACTAAATTTCTTTATGTTCATTTACAATTCCACTCTCCCCACTGGCCATGGGGTAGTCCCTCTGCACAATTTTACCCTCATCCTAGCCTTGTTAACTCCTACTTTGCCTTCCTGTTTTAGTCATCAGTTTTCCAGGACAGTCTTCCCTGACTTCCCTGACCGGGTCAATTGCCCTCATTAAATATTATTAGAGGATGCCATTTCCCTCCTTCAGAGAATTTCACAGTTCTAATATCATATGTTTCACAGATTATTTTTTTTAACATCTTTATTGGAGTATAATTGGTTTACAATGGTGTATTACTTTCTGCTTTATAACAAAGTGAATCAGCTATACATATACATGTGTTCCCATATCTCTTCCCTCTTGCGTCTCCCTCCCACCCTCCCTTTCCCACCCCTCTAGGTGGTCACAAAGCACCAAGCTGATCTCCCTGTGCTATGCGACTGCTTCCCACTAGCTAAAGACGAAGACATAGAGAATGGACTTGAGGACACGGGGAGGGGGAAGGGTAAGCTGGGATGAAGTGAGAGAGTGGCATGGATATATATATACACTATCAAATGTAAAATAGATAGCTAGTGGGCAGCAGCCGCATAGCAGAGGCAGATCAGCCCGGTGCTTTGTGATCACAGATTATTTGATTAATGTCTGTCTCCCCTACTATCCCGTAAGTTCCATGAGTGTGGTGGTAGGTACCCACTCTTTCCCCAATCTCACCTTTTTATTACACTTTGGCTAGAGTTCTCTTTTCAAAATACAAATCTGATTATACCACTCATGCACGAAACCCACCAATGTCTTCCCTTTGCTCTTAGAAAAAAGAAAAACATCCCTAACATAGCTGGCCAGGGCAAATATAATGTGACTCTTCCTTCACTGTTATACTCTTACACCCAGCAGGTTTCCTTTTGCTTCCTGAGCTCCAGATACACTAAATTTCTTTATGTTCATTTACAATTCCACTCTCCCCACTGGCCATGGGGTAGTCCCTCTGCACAATTTTACCCTCATCCTAGCCTTGTTAACTCCTACTTTGCCTTCCTGTTTTAGTCATCAGTTTTCCAGGACAGTCTTCCCTGACTTCCCTGACCGGGTCAATTGCCCTCATTAAATATTATTAGAGGATGCCATTTCCCTCCTTCAGAGAATTTCACAGTTCTAATATCATATGTTTCACAGATTATTTTTTTTAACATCTTTATTGGAGTATAATTGGTTTACAATGGTGTATTACTTTCTGCTTTATAACAAAGTGAATCAGCTATACATATACATGTGTTCCCATATCTCTTCCCTCTTGCGTCTCCCTCCCACCCTCCCTTTCCCACCCCTCTAGGTGGTCACAAAGCACCAAGCTGATCTCCCTGTGCTATGCGACTGCTTCCCACTAGCTAAAGACGAAGACATAGAGAATGGACTTGAGGACACGGGGAGGGGGAAGGGTAAGCTGGGATGAAGTGAGAGAGTGGCATGGATATATATATACACTATCAAATGTAAAATAGATAGCTAGTGGGCAGCAGCCGCATAGCAGAGGCAGATCAGCCCGGTGCTTTGTGATCACAGATTATTTGATTAATGTCTGTCTCCCCTACTATCCCGTAAGTTCCATGAGTGTGGTGGTAGGTCTAATTTGTCTCACTTTTGTCCACCAAGCACTCATCCCAGTGACTGGCACATTGAATAAACTTAAATATTTTGTTAAATGAATGGGTGAATGAATGAATCAATTTATCCGTCAATGAGTGTGCAGTTTGACCTCTCCACCTTTGAGTATTCTTTCTATGTCATTTTGCTACCTTTTTCTCCTCACACCTCAAATGTAGGCATTCCTTAGGTTGTTTACACAGTCATTATCTTTTGTCTCTTTGTAATTCCTCCCTTAGTAATATCACCCTTTTTCATAACTTTAACCATCACACCTGTGTGGATAACTCCCTGACTGTAGGCTCCAGCCTGTATAGTCAACTCTTCTGAGCTCCAGGCTCCCATACACAGCCATTTGCTTACCTGCAGTAACTAGCTCAAAACTTTCCAAACAAAATTTCTCATTTTTTCCTTTGATCTTGCTTCTTGTAACTTTTTAATTCTAAAAGTGTAATTACTATTCTACTTTGCCAGTTTCAAAGCTTTAAAAACTTATGACTCCTCTTCTCCATGACTTCCCACATCCAGTCAATAGTTCCTATCAATACCTCCATGATATCACTCCTATTTTTTTAATTCTTTTTCACTACCATGCTGAGGGATGCTATGTGTAGGGATTAAGTATCAGAAATCAGTGATTTAAAAGATAAATAGCTTAGAATCAGTAATGTGCAAATGAAAGAATTAAGTGGAACAAAACAAGAAACCCAAATGCCATCTCTGAGTAATGAGGAGGACCTTAAAATTTAGGCATCCTTTTAATTCATCTAGGAAATTCTACATGTTTCCCAGTAAGGCAAGTACCGTTGCCACGTGTGGCTTCAGGAAGGGAGGCAGACGTATATCAGACCATGCACAGCAACACTGGTGCATGAAGAAGCAGTAAATAGTGGTGCTTCCAATGGGCAGTTCCTTCCAGGGACCTGTCAGTCCCAAAGCCTCCCCCACACAGGATAATGTGTTTGATGGTAATCACAAAAACATGATGCTACCTGTTCTGCAGCTCTGTTTCAGAAGCTCATTCTTTATAATTTCCAGGCTGTGAAATTATCCATCTAAATTTTCTTCACACAAATGCTGCTTGATGAAAAAAAGTACAGTGCAGATTATGTCCCTTGATGTTACTGCTAATCTGTAATAATCGTGGGTGATGATTATTCTTTATGTTATTCAAGGTAAAAATGGATTTGTGTGTGTGTGTGTGTGTTTGGTGTGCGTGTGATTTTGATTTGGAAGGAGAAAAAAAAGAAATGGGACAGCTTGGTCAGAGTGCTAGACTGAAGAAATGGATTAGCACTGATTATTTCTGATTATTTCAATCCTCTACATGAGGTAAAAGCATTAGAAAACCATGTGATTTTTATATTTTAATATTTGATTTCTGAATCACTGCAAGTGATAAGTAATAGAAAAGTGCAGCAGCAGACATTATTTTAGGTTCTGTTTATGAAGCGGAGACAATTCCAAAGAGTACAGGGATTACTGACATAAAAGCAAATGTTAAGTTCCAGTTTCTCTTTCAGGTCTCTACCTCCCAGGTAGCAGAAACAGAATTATCATCTTCAGACATTTCCAACCATTATCTCTGTTTCCAAAGCTTGACTATGCCCACCCAATTCCCTGCCCACTTCTGTTTCTGTTAACTTGGATGCTAATATAAAATTCATGTGGATAGTTGAGATATAAACAATGGATTAATGGTTTGTGGACCAAGAACTGCCGCTGTTTTTTGCTGTTGGCAGTAGGGTAACACCTGGGAAACAGGAACAGGAAGGATTTCTTATCTGAAAAGTTTACTCTGGAGTCCATATATACTAAATCTCTCTATCATAGCTACCCAAGTGTGGCTCATGCCAGCAGCCATTTAAAAGTGACATTTGCTTTGTAAAAAATGAGGGAGAAAGTCCATGTAGAATAGATGCAATAATTTTTTTTGTACTTTATTTTGATGTATTCATTTATTTAGTGTCTCAGCTGAACTCAGATAAAATCTTTATTCTTCTTTTATAAGCTTTGATCTTTTTTTCTTTAATATTTAGTCTTTTTGGTCACTGTTTATTTTGTTTGTTTGTTTTTGTTTTTAACCAAAACTGGTTTTTCTTTCTGTCTCTATAACTATTGGTTTTATATTATGACTATTTCCCTTTAAGCCATTTAAAAAGAGCATTTCATCTAGGAGATTCTATATGCTTCCTGTTAAGGCAGATTTCAGTCTCCTTATGTGGCTCCAAGAGTACATAAATATATGTCAACATACTTGACAAAAGTGGTAAATAAAGGAACAGGAGGAAGAACAGCTTCTAGAAGGCACTTCCTCTCAGGAATTGGTCTCAAAGTCCCCCTGTAAAGGACTGCATGTGTTCATGGTGATCATAAACATGGGCTTTGCTTGACTATATTCCCTGACACATCTTGACTGAGTAGCTGTCCTATTCTGGGCACACAGCTTGCCTGTCTTTAGCATATATGACCATACCTCCCTATCTCTTTTTTCTTTTTAAACATCTTTATTGGAGTATAATTGCTTTACAATGGTGTATTAGTTTCTGCTTTATAACAAAGTGAATCAGCTATACATATACATATATCCCCATATCTCCTCCCTCTTGCATCTCCCTCCCACCCTCCCTATCCCACCCCTCTAGGTGGTCACAAAGCACCAAGCTGATCTCCCTGTGCTATGTGACTGCTTCCCACTAGCTAAAGACGAAGACATAGAGAATGGACTTGAGGACACGGGGAGGGGGAAGGGTAAGCTGGGACGAAGTGAGAGAGTGGCATGGACTTATATAACTCTTTCTTAGGGTGTTTTTCAGTTTCTGGTCGTAGGCTACTCACTGCTGTCTCATTACATGTTGCACAACTGAGCTCGATGAATTCATGTTCTCACTGCCATTAAAGCTCCCGACCTGTGGTGTAGACTACACCTCCTACACCTGTGGTGTTGACTACCCCAAAGAGGTGGTCTTAAATAACTAAAGTCCACCACAAGGAGAAAAAAACTTCAGAATCCTTTAATACTCATACTTCCTTCTTTTCTCTATCCTCTGTCACACCATCTAATGAATTCAGAGTGAAGGAAATACTGAAAATGCAGATACTTTGCTTGGATTCTATCTTCCTAGATCCCCATTTTAGATATTTCTGATCTTGGTTTTCTTAGAAGTGCTGGAATTCATGAGACCATTGTCTCTCAGAGTGAAACCATAGAATAAAGCTCTCTGGTTCAGTTGAGTGCAAAAAAGACAGTGTATAGTGGGGTTAGCCAGGAAGTTATATATTATAGAAATCCACAAATTCAGCTAATTACCAGGTGCCAAACTACCTTTGCAGTGCTATCGTTGTAAGGACATTAAAACCAAAACCTCAGCTGGCATGAGGCATCTATAGCTCATCTGGGCCAATGGATGGTATATGTGTGTGTGTGTGTGACAGAGAGAGACAGAGACAGAGAGAGGAAGGGAGGGGGGGAAAGAGAGAGAGAGCATTAGTGAGAACAGGTGGAATTTCAGAGGCAAAGTAAGTGTATTTATAAAACGGGAGACATAAATAGAATTGGGCCAGTGTTTCCATCTCTTTAACAGTGGTACATGTCTGTCGACATGCATTTTCTTAAGGTTCTCAATTTTCCTTAATTCACATGACTTACGCAGACCTTAAAATGGATAACCATGGATCATAATGAGAGACAGAAGGAGAGTCAGACAGGGAAGCAGCTGGAGATGAGAAGTGATGGAAGGGCACCAATCCTCAAAGTGCTGAGGCATTTTAATCACCTCAGACTTGCCCTCAAGTGCTAGCACCTTCGGAGACTAATAACTGTGATCCTTAGCAAAAGAAAATTGGGCTTGTGACATCTTGAATAGGGAAAAAATGACACTTCTTGTTTTTAGGTACAAATGAGACACTTAGGCAGTCTAGAGCAAGATAGCCCTGTAGGAATTTCCTCAGGGGGTAGGTAATAGATCAATTTACTTTATCACTGACTAGGTCCTAAAACTAGTCTCCTTTTGCCACATAAAGAACTCATGAGGAGAGCAGTGCCTGAATATACCATTTGGGATAACTGAAATTGAAGTTTTCTAGCTAAAAATCATTTAATAAGATTTCCTCATAGCCCTTTTAAATTTCAAATGTTAAAAGGAAGGAAAAAGAAAGGTACATTTGGTAATTCAGTGATGCCATGTCATCTAAAACATTCACTTTTCACATATGACCAAAGCCATAGATTCTACCATTTTTTGTTCTCCCCATGTGAAATGGAAAATCAGAGAACAGCAGCCTTTTGGGCTATCCATTTTCTTTCTCTGTTCTTGATCATCATGCTGAGTAACTGCCTGCTTAGAGGATGAATCACTTTGGCAATTGAGGTAAGTGCACATGTGAATGTTGTAAATTTACATGATTCTTCCAGGAAACCTAATACTAAAGCATACTTAATCTCAATTTAATAACATGAGATTTTTCTTTACTCTGTAACTTAGAACCTGGTGTGCTAACCTCACTTGATCAAACAATTTCATGGATTAAATGAGTGTGCATGTAATACTGTTTAATTGCTCCAGGTGTGTGTGAGAGAGAGAAAGAGAGGGAGAGTGTGAGTGTGTGTGTATGATGCAAAGTGAATGACTGAAAATACACAGTAATTCTGGATAGCAGGCCAAGAGTTAACCGAAAGCCCTTCATATTGGAGACACAAGGAATGCAGTGCCTAGGAGTTAACTAGAAGATACATGAAATAATAAAGGACAGAGATATTCGGCCTGGTACTATTTCTATGTCTCCACAATCTAATAATAACTATCGATTTCAATATAGCAAGCTTTCTGGGAGCGACTCTCCTAAGACAAATGCTGTTGGGCAGACACTCTCGGTACAACCCTCACCCCCACCCCATTCATTTTACTGCTGGGACAGGTTTTGCTGCTAACCGATCACACCTGCAACTTTCTCCAGAAGATCGTCCTTGGGTAATGGGCTGTGCTTCACCCAGAGGCAGCCTGGAACCAATGACTGACTGAGTGCCATGAGTATGTGAGTTGGTGGGAGGTGGCGGTAATAAAAGCTCCACCACCTTGTTGCCAAAAGGCAGGCAGACAGTGCAAACATTTATGTGGTATCAGGCTGAAGCTAGATGTCATCTGAAATCACGTCTTTACTTAGTTTCTCCCTGCCCTATCCTAATTTCCTCACTTCCTTTGAGGTTCCTCCTAAGAGCACCCTCTAAATAAATCATTTACATAAGAATCATGTCTCAGGCTCTGCTTCTAAGGGAGCCAGACCTGAGACAGTTACAAATGATGTTCAAAAATGTTCCTAAATGCCATGTTCCTAAATGCCATTTCATGTTCTAAACGTGGACTTTTTGTTCATCTATCATTGAACAAGCATATAAGAATCTTATCCAGGTGCTTCCAGACAGCAAACTTGGATATTAATACTACTTTTCTTGGTAGCGCCTAGTTTTTGCAATTATTTGAATACTGTATCGCTCTTCACCCATACAATTTTATGAGAACAGGAAATTGAAAATTAAAGTGCACATAATAAAGACAGGGAATGCAGTTCTAGGACAAAAAAATGGAAGCAAAGATGAAAATCATTAGAGCTGTACTGAAATGGTGAGTCTTTAGCCTCATTCAGACTAAACATAAGGTAGCAAAATGTGATTGACTGTGAAGGAAACAGACAAAATTAAAAAACATTTACAGAAGGCTGGGTGTACAGCATTGGGTATTTTGTCTAAAGGAAAAAAGGATCATAGTAAGTCTTAAACCTTTTTTAAAAATTTTTGGGTTTGTTCTAGGAGTACATTATATATGAATGCAGATAACTGCATAGGAATAGGCAATTAAATTTTTAAGAATGGGAAGGCAAGAAATCCAGTGGAAAGGGAAGGGGAATGAAGAATGTGGCAGACCTGGATGCACCACCCAGATCTCCCTTCAAGTACCTGATACAGGGCATATTGGCAGGTAGCCTCTCTCTGCCCCACCTTTGGCTCTACCCTAGCTTTTGTGCTTAGGGCACGCCCCCACTGGGCTGTTCCCTGTTAGAGACTGAGCACAGCAGAGGCACCAGGGTTGGGTCATTTCTTCTCAATGCAGGGCTCCTTTAACAGACAACCCTTGATCTAGGGATTCCCATCAGCCTGGTTGAGGCTTTCTCAGGAAAGCATTGCAGTCGGAAGCTCCTCCTACCGAAGTTTTTTTCCTTTCCTCTCTCCTTTCACAAATGTCAAACCTGATCATATTTTGAAGGTTCCCTCAGCCTTCTCATGCTCCTTCCTTATCCTTTACAGTCTCTTCCAATAAGTTTCTCACGCATCTAATCTTTCTTGACAAATTCTTCTCCAAAACCCCAAACTGATACAAAGAGGTATAATTTAGGAATAAAAATATGCATTATTCATTCACTGAGTCCTCTCAAAGAAATGCTTCCAAAGTACTTATGCACAGTGTAGATGGTGGGCTTTGTAGTTTTCTGCCATCAAACTATAAAGCTAACAATTTAAGCAAATAGGACCACCTGAAAAATGTCTTAATTGGCTATCTGGTGTACATCTTCATAACCAGCTTAAATTTTAGAACACAAAAGCCAGCCTTCAAGAATGGGCAAAATCCAGAACACTGACAACACTAAATGCTGTGGAGCAACAGGAACTCTCATTCATTGCTGATGGGAATGCAAAATGGTAAGATTCAGCTGTTCCCTGGTATTTATCCAAAGGAGTTGAAAACTCATGTCCACACAAAGGCCTGCACATAGATGTTTCTATCATCTTTATTTATAATTGCCAAATGTGGAAGCAGTCAAGATGTCCTACAGTAGGTGAATGAGTAAATATAATGTGGTACATCCAGACAATGGGATATTATTCAGCACTATAAGAAATGAGCTATCAAGCCAGGAAAAGGGATATAAATGCTGTTATATTACTAAGTAAAAGAAACCCATCTGAAAAGGCTACATACAGTATGACTCCAGCCATATGACATTCTGGAAAAGGCAAAACTATGGAGACAACAGAAAGATCAGTGGTTGCCAGGGTTTAGGAAGAAAAAGGGATGAATAGGCAGTTCACAGAGGATTTTAGGGTAGTGAAACTACTCTGTTATGATACTATAATGGTGAATATGTGTCATTATAAATTTGTCCAAAGTCATAGAATGTACAATACCAGAAGTGAACTGTAACATGAACTATGGACTTTAGGTAATTATGTGGGGTCATTGTAGATCTATTAATTCTAACAAATGTACCACTTTGATTGGGATGTTGATAATGGGGGAGGTTATGCATGTGTATGGGCAGGGGGTTATAAAAGAACTCTCTCAATTATCCTGTGAACCTAAAACTACTCCAAAAAATAAATTCTATTAAAATTGGGAAGGAAAAAAAAAATTCAGGCCTCAGACCACAAAAGAAAGAGCCCTAAGGTGGTAAGAACTAATATTTAAATTCCATGTGCTTTGGGCAATCCATTTTATCCCACTGGGTTTGAGTTCTCTTAATTATAAAATCAGATATAACAGTGTTTATACTGCAAATATATTGTAAAGATAAAATAAAAAGACTTAGTGTATGGGGAAACACCTAATAAAGAATCAACAAATGATAATTTTCTCCTAGCTAAACACTTGACTATCCAACCTTATCAACAGAAAATCTGAAGGTCATTGTATGTACTTCACAATTAATGGATGTAGGAGAATAGGGGAAAAAAAAGGAAAAGAAAGAGAGAAAGAGAGTGAGAAAAAAAGAAAGACATATGATGGAATGAATTGGGAGATTGGGATTGACATATACACTAATATGTGTATAATAGATAACTAATAAGAACCTGCTGTATTAAAAAAAAAAGAAAGACATGAACATATAGAAAAAATATTTTCCTGTGTTACCACAGCCAATGCTTTTGTCCCCCATCTCTGAATCCAAGCGATCAGGCTGCAAAAGTGAATATATATTTTGTGTTTTCTTTCTAATTTTCAGACTGGGAAAGATGAGAGATTACAAAAAGAAAAAAATCTTTCTTAAGCTAAGCTATAAATGAAAAAGCAGGAAT
>NW_006772719.1:256674-266547 GCF_000442215.2 Lipotes vexillifer | reverse complement strand
CAGGAATGATAAGTTCTAATACTAATCCTTCCATAGATTTATCACATTTCCTTAAGGTATTGAAACCCCTAAACCTGGCAGAGAAGTGTCAATGATTCGTTGTGACATTCTGGGCTTAAATATTTTAAAAGACAATGGCCCGTGTAGCAGAGCCTCAGGGAAATGTGGAAACCTCACAGAGGAGATTGGAAGTCCTTAAGGCAGGGCCACGGAGAAGGAAATTAAAAAGGAGGTGGAAGCTTTTAGAACAATAGATTAGAGGGTAAGAAACGAAAGACTTTCGAGGGCAATGGTAATAAACAGTGTAAGGCACCAGATCTTGCCTCCAGCTGAAGTTTCATTACCCAGTTGCTGAGAGTGGTGGTGGCCCACAACTCTTAGCTGAGACAGCCACTCCACCCAAGATCAGGCCTCCTCTCTAAGAGTCAATACAGGATACCAAATGCCCGCCTAACTTGACTTCACCTGGGGTGAATCTGAAGGGCTAACCCAGCTTCAGAGCTCTTCCAGGGATTGTTGAGGTCTTGGTCATACCCGCATTGCAGTTCAACCTCTCCTTCTGCTTATTCCTACTTCCCTACGCCCACAGAGGTGCTGATCTTAAGAGTGTTTCCCAATAAACTTGCTGCATGCAAATCTCTGTCTTAGTCCCTGCTTCCAGGAAACCTGACCTGAGACATTAGCTGTGTCGAAAAGCATCAAAAGATGGAATGAATGAATTCAATTGATTGTCACATCATGACAGGCTCCAAGAATATGTGTAAGAGAAAATAGGTTTAATCAGATTTACTGCAGCAGAAGACGGCAGCCACTAGTGCATTAGTAGTTGAGCCCCTATAAGGATGCATATTTTAATTTGAAGCAGAAATACATCCTGGGGCCTATATAAAGATTTTTTCCTTTATTCAGATCAATGGCGCTGAATAAAGAACTTGCCATAGTCTTGAAAATGAATATAAACAACATAATTTAATGAAAAAAAATCACTAAATAAACTGGATAACAATATAAAAATATACGTAAGAGAAATGTTGAGTCCTAGACCCTGTCATGAAAGGCTTATTGGCCAGTCAAAATGGGACAAAATTACCCTGGACAATTGGAAGCCACTGGAATAAACACTTTCTGTTCTGTTTATAAACACCGTGTTTATTCCAGTGTCTTCCAGTTGTCCAGGGTAATTTTTCTAATTTATAAGTTTGCACACTATTTAGCAACAACTCAGTTTTCTGGGTTGCAGATGCAACATTTATGTTCTTCCTTCCCTATGTTATATTATCTTAAAACTTCATTTAATTCCCCCAGCTGATCCTTCTTCCTGCTCCTCTATTAAAAACAATTAGAACAACATTTAACCTTAACTGCCCTTAGCCAATTTCTGCTGACAATTTCTATTTTTCCTTCGGTTATATAGAGCATGCTTCAAATAAGGATATAGAATGCCCCTTCAGATTTGATCCTCTATGTTCATCTTCTATTCTTTATTAAAGTTTGTTAATACTTTAATTCTAATGGAATTCCCATACTGTGATAAGATATCAGGGGCCTAAAGCAATGACAGTGTGGTATGTTAAAGACTTACTGCCTTCTCTCCAAGAAAATCATAATAATTAGTAAATCATGAATAAAACTATGCACGACAACATCAGATGTGATACTCTATATCCTATGCTTTTGAAAATTTCAACTTTGAAATTTCAATTTCACCAGTCTCAGCACAGATCTTGGATCTGTCATAGGCTTCAGCCGACAATTATTTCTCCATTTCTCTCATATTAGGCTAATGCCCCTCCTACTTTCAGAATGGTCCTTTGGCTGATTGATGTCCTTTCATAACATTCGAAAACAAAAGAGATATCTGTTGAGTATCCTTTTTCCTAGACTTCAAACTCATCAAAAATAGCACAAGTAAGCAAAATGATGTTCAAGGGAGTGGAAGGAGGAGGGGTTGGAGAAGGCGATGAAACCAATGCTAAAATTAATTATGTCATTGTATGTCATCAATTTTTAAATGCAATTTTTACCATATAACATACATTCATATTATGTATTTGAGTCCAAAATATGGACTATGAGGGTATCTTGTATATAACTTTTCTTCCAAAAGGAGTGCTGCTGGCAGTAAGTAAAAGAAATTTTGAAAAGCTTCATAAATTTTAGGGATTAGTGGCCCCTCTCTGCAGTAACGGCCATAAGACCAAATGCCTATCCCTTGCCACTCATAGCTAGTCTAGCAGCTTCTTAAAAGTGTCTTGTACATTTTCAGACACAGAAGACCTTCTTTAACAAGGAGAAGCAACATCAGGAAGTGAATTTGGCCTATGGGAGAGATGTGGCCTTGTTTGCTTGGACAAATGCAGCATACGCTTATATTTATTGGGTACTTTTATGTATATTAATTCATTTGACCCTCCTAACCACCCTATGAGGAATGTACCATTATTTCCCTATTATATAAAAGAGGAATCAGATACTTGGAGATATGACATAACCTGCCCAAAGTCACAGAGTTGTTAATTGTCAGATTTGACATTTACACTCAGGCTGTCTGACTCTAGAGCCCCTTCTTTAAAAATAATATACTGCAAAGGCAAAGGTGGGGCAAGAGCAAAAACACAAGCCGTATCAAACAGAAGGTCAGGGGGCAGCCAGCACATTCACTAACCTGAGTTCTCGTTTTTAATAGGGGAAAAAATCAATAGATATTGCTTTATTATCTAGTCTCTTATAGCCCCCGAAGGTTGTAAGCTGAATTAAACAGGAAATCATATTTAGCTGTTACCTTCACAGAGCTTGGAACATGAGAAATACTCAATACACATATATCTGATGAATGAATAAACTGGATAAAAGAGAAATACTAGTATAAAATCCTGAAATTTTATCCTTTGCCTCCTATTCTTATACTTTTGTGTATAACATTCCCCCTATTTTTTCAGAAGTATGTATTATCTCAGGAACAATTCTGATTATAAACATGAATGCCAAAAGGAGTCGATGTTCATCTTAAGACTTCCAAACGAGGCCCCTGAAACCCAAAATTAAAATATGAGCCTTGAGAGAAAAGTATTTGTTGAGGCTTGAAAGATAAAGTCCTAGCATAATCGATTTTCCTGTAACACTGAGCGCCCTTTCAAGGTTGAGTTGTGTGGAAAATCTTCTGAACTTGAATAAGACAGAAAAAGAAGAAAGCAAGAATATAAAAGGAGGTTAAAATATATAGAGGGTAGACTAAAGAGTTTCAATAAATATATAATTAAAATCCCAGCCTAAAATAATGAAAAAGAAAGGAAGGAAGGGAGGGAGGGAAGGAGGAAGAGAGGGAGGGAGGAAGGAAGGAACACGATATTCAAAGATATGATGGCCGAGGGCTTCCCTGGTGGCGCAGTGGTTGAGAGTCCGCCTGCCGATGCAGGGGACACGGGTTCGTGCCCCGGTCCGGGAAGATCCCACATGCCGTGGAGCGGCTAGGCCCGTGAGCCATGGCCACTGAGCCTGCGCGTCCAGAGCCTGTGCTCCGCAACGGGAGAGGCCACAACAGTGAGAGGCCCACGTACAACAACAACAACAACAAAAAGATATGAGGGCTGAGATGTTTCCTGTACAGATCAGAAACACCAATACTTCCATACAAGAAGACAAAATAAAACCCCATCTATGCTAAACTGAAAAAGAAGCCTCACTTAGATACATAATAGAGAAACTAAAGAACATCAAACACAGATGGGAAAATCCTACAAGCAGCCAATATGAAAATATCAGTTATCTCTAGAGGAAAACTATTAAACTGACAGCTGATATCACCACAGCAACATTGGAAACCAGGAAAAAAAAAAAGGAATGACATTTTCAATATGTTAAGAGAAAATAACTGTCAAGTTAGAATTCTAAATTCACCAAACTAATTTTCAACAAGAAGGCCAAAATTGCATTTTTTTTCTACCACCAAACATACACCGTAATACAATCTGGGGAGCCAAGAAAATGGTAAACAAGTGGATCAGTCTAAACACACCAGAACAGTATAAAATAATCACAATTTGAGATCCTTAATGTCAATCTGAAGCTTCAAAATCATGTTTTAAATTCATTTGGTCTTGTTATAGGTGTATTAGTTTCCCATGACCACAGATTTAGTGGCTTAAAAGAACACAAATTTATTATATTGCAGTTCTGTTGGTCCTGGGCTAAAATCAGAGGGTGGGCAGGCCTGTGCTCTTGCTGGAAGCTCTAGGGCAGCTCTAGGGAATAATTCATTTCCTTGCTTTTTCTACCTAGAAGCCCTCTTGAGGTCTAGGGCTCACCTACCTTCGTTGGCTTCTGGTATCTTCATTTCTGCACTCAAAACCAGCAAGGTCAGGCTTCCCTGGTGGCGCAGTGGTTGAGAGTCCGCCTGCCGATGCAGGGGACATGGGTTGGTGCCCCAGTCCGGGAAGATCCCACATGCCGCGGAGTGTCTAGTCTCGTGAGCCATGGCCGCTGAGCCTGCGCGTCTGGAGCCTGTGCTCCGCAATGGGAGAGGCCATAACAGTGAGAGGCCCGCGTACCGCAAAAAAAACCCAAAAACCAAAAAACCCCAGCAAGGTTGGGATGAGTTTTTCTCACAACATCTCGCTGATTCTCCCTCTGCTGCCTCCCTCTTCCACTTATAAGGGCTCTTGTGATTACATCGGGCCCAGCTGGATAATCCAGAATAATCTTCCCATTTTGTCAGCTGATTAGCAAGATTAATTCCATCTGCAACCTGAATTCCTCTTTGCCATGTAAAATATATTCACAGGTTCTAGGGATTAGGACATGAACTTCCTTAGGGGACCTTAGCCTTTCTCTCATGGGCTGATGTTTTATGTATTTCTTTTCCAAATTTATAATCCACAATGACTACATTCAATACCGTAAGAGAGGAGTACATTATTGCAGGCTCATTACCTTCAAAAAGGTATGTAGCTATTTCTCATTAATTAGAATGAAGTAACATCGAATAATAATAGCCCAATTCATGATAATTTCTGTTTTTGTAATTGATATCATCTAACAAATGAATTCAAGAACAATCAATATTTCCAATTAGACTTTTTTCAGTCTTATTTACATTCAATTTTCCCTTATAAAATTTTAAATTCAATCAATTTTTATTTATTGAAAGTATATCTGTAAGCTCGTACTAATTAGATCTGAAGTACAAAATTTAATTATATAAAGTAGGTCAGGTTAAACTCATCTGTCAAACTTCAAGTTATAAGTAACTTTCAGATAGTTTATTGTCATACACTTGCACTTTTTGCATCAAAATCCTTTGTATAAGTGACTTTTAATAAACTAAGTGCCTTAAATGTCACATTTTCTTAACCTTATCAATACCTGGAACACATCTCACTTATTTTGTCCATAACTAAGGGTGACATGCTAATTATCTCTCCTAATGGTAAGAATAGTACCTTTCCAAATAAAAAAAATTCCAAATAAATGCTAATTTTTCCAACTTTAACTTATTTTTCTATTTCATTTCATTTTTCAGAACATTTAATATTATCTGGAGTCATATATTTAGTTTTTAACTTTGAAATTAATTTAGAAAGACCTAAGGTCCTCAATTTACCAATGAACTATTATTAAAGAAACAAACACTCATTTTTTTAAGGCCAAATTCATTCCCAATAAGCATACACACAATTAAACAAATTAAAGAGTGAGTATATACACGTATTGACAAAATAGATGTTTTGTTGCTTCAGGTCCATGACAAAACTTGTCTTAAAATGACATATACTTGTATGTGGCTATACTATCTTTCCACATAAAACATACTTTGCACACAGTAAGAGTTCAATGATGTTTGCTGAGTTGAGCTGCTTTCACATTACTACCCACACACGTATATATCCTAGATGATACTGAATTCAAAAACATTAAAAAGTCTTCTTCAGATTGAGGGATTACTTATTTGCCAGAGGAAGGATTCTGAGTCTCTCAGAGAAATATAAACTCACAAGTCTGTTTTCTTTGCTACCCAATATGGTATTTTCTACAATATTTTCTAGATCTGTACAAATCTTAGTCAGTAGACTTAGATTCAACTATTATTAGGAAGGATTCATCCTCTGTCTGGGGAAAATCAGTTTATATTTGTATATAATAGAAGAGCTTTTCTAGCTGATTCAACTGTTAGCACAAGTTTCTACAGGATTCAAAAAAGTTAAAAAAATTACCTCATGGACACTGTATGTTCTACTTTGTTAATTAACTTTCTTTTAAGTCATACTTAACTCCTTTCTATCATTGTGAATATTTATTTAATTTTATTTAAATAAATTGGATTTATTTACTCCTAAAGAAATTCAATCTTAATTCCTTTAGTTATCCTCTCACTACTGAGAATCAAAATAGTTGTAATTATACTCTCTGTTCAAGGGCCATACCACCTTGACTTAATGTTTGCATGCATCTCTATCCCTGCCCTGGAAATAGATTCGCCTGCACCATTTTTCTAGATTCCACATATATGCATTAATATACGATATTTGTTTTTCTCTTTCTGATTTACTTCACTCTGTATGATAGCCTCTAGGTCCATCCACATCTATACAAGTGACCCAATTTCATTCCTTTTTAAGGTTGAGTAATATTCCATTGTATATTACCATGTTTAAAATAGATAGCTGGTGGGAACCTGCTATAAAGCACAGGAAGCTCAGCTCGGTTCTCTGTGATGACCTAGATGGGTAGAATGGGGGGTGGTGGGAGGGAGGTCCAAGAGGGAGGGGATATATGTATATATATAGCTGATTCACTCCATTGTGCAGTGGAAACTAACACAACATTGTAAAGCAATTATACTCCAATTAAAAAAATGTTTGCATGCAAAAACAAAAGTGCAGAAACACGTTATACCTTGTCTTCTTGACAATAGACATTCTGACACGTGTGAGGTGATATCTCATTGTGGTTTTGATTTGTATTTCCCTGATGATTAGTGATACTGAGTACCTTTTCGTGTACCTGTTGGTAATTTGTATGTCTTCTTCGGAAAAATATCTGTTCAGGTCCTTTGCCCAATTTTAAATTGGATTATTTGTTCTTTTTGCTATTGAGTTATATGAGTTCCTTAGATATTTTACATATTAACCCCTTAACAGATATATGATTTGCAAATGTTTTCTTCCATTCCATAGGTTGCCTTTTCACTCTTGATATTTTCCACTGTGTTGTAGAAGCTTTTTAGTTCGATGAAATCCCACTTTATTTTTGCTTTTGTTACTTGTGCTTTTGGTATCTTTTCCAAAAAATCATTGCCAAGACCAATGTTAAGAAGTTTTCCCCTGTGTTTTCTTCCAGTGCTTTTATAGTTTCAGGTCTTACGTTAAGTATTTAATCCATTTTGAGCCAATTTTTAAATATATGAGATAAGGGTCCAGTTTCCTCCTTCTGCATGTGAATATCCAGATTTTCTAACACCATTTATTAGGATATTATCATTTCCCCATTTTCTGTTCCTGGCAACCTAGTCAAAGATCAGTTGACCATAAATGCATGGACTTATTTCTTAAACAGCTCTTTAAATATTCCTTTTTAAGTACTATTAAAGAGAAGTACTTGAAACTGAACACAGCCAACAATTCCTGAAAGTATTTCAGGACTAATAATGGGCAGAAAGGTAAAACAAACAAAACAAAAAACTTTCGGAGAATTACACCCAAACAAGGCAGATTTTTGTAGGTATGCCACAATTAGATAAATTAATTTTCTAAAAAACATACAGAAAACTATTTTTCACTGTTCCTTGTTTTTTTTTTTTAACTGTCTTGGGTGAAACGTTTAAAGCTTTAAATGTTATTGCTTTTCTTAGAAATTTATTTATACTGTTGCAACTGATGACAGAAGCACTAACTACCTCAAAAGTGCCTCTCTTTATAATATTTTTCTTCCAATTCTTAATTCCTAAAGGATTTATATGGTTCATATAGTCATTGATACTTCTGAGTGCCAAAAATATTCCTAAAGGTGACAATAGTTGAAAACAGAAGATTTGTTTTTTCTTTGTGATTCTAATTTATGTGCCTTTGAAATAACTGAATTTAATTTTTATGTCTTTCTCTATTCTCAATTATCAAGCATAATTTCAAGAGGAGCACTGAAGAATATTTTTCATATTTTAAACTCCTCAGATGGTTTAAAAGAAATACATAATTCCTGAGCGGGTCTTTAAATTAACCACTTTAATTTAATATATAAATTCAACAACCTAACTAGATCAATGAACCTGTATATAGGGTAAGTTATTTTGCCTGAAAATTTCCTTTAAAAATCATGTGCCTGACCATTTGTATCTTTTCCATTCACAGGACCAAATAATCCTTTGCAGGAAAAAATGGCTCATGAAACTTAATGGCAGGTCATAATATATTTATCAAAAATACCAAATTTTCCTGAGAAAAGGGCTATAGAAGTCCAATCTAAATTTTCACTTTTAGAGGGAAAATATGAAAAAAAATTAGTAACACCTTTATTGTAAGCAGTCTAATAATGTACTTCTTTGAGTACATGGAGATTCTTTAGAACTGGGATATCTTCATCCATTCACCCCTCATATTTTAAATGTTTATTGATTGCCAACTGTGAGCAAAATATCATAAATATGTACATGTTCCTTAACCCTTGGAGTAACAATTCACAGCAGTAAGTTAGGCAGGAACTGTACTTTTTTAAAAATATAGAATTCTATTTATTATTCATCCCATCAAACATGAAAAATATTTACCCCACAGAGTACGACAAGTAAATACTTCCTTGGTTTTAGAAGTCTAAATTCTGGTAGGCAATGCAGAAAATGAAGAAACGTATAGCTTCACTTCATTATACACTATATAAAAATGTGTATAAGTGTATCCTGATAGAGAGATGAGAGTTGGAGTGATGGTATTCAACACAGTTTCCTGTGTGCTTTAAATTGCAACATAAGGGAAATAAATACTGCACACAATTCTTTTGGGAAAAAAGATAAGGGGACTTGATTCCATAATACAGCACTTTTCTTGAAGCTAAATTTAAAAGACCTAAGGTAGACAAAAAGGGAGAGGTAGGGAATATAAACGAAGCAAACCCTGGTTTTATAAAATGATATTTAAGAAAGTGCAGTGCCATGTCCACAGATTCAAGCTAAGAAGCATCTATGCACATTTCTGCCTTTTGTATTTTTCAAAAGAAAGGGTTACATGCCAGAAAGCTGACAACAGAAGAAGTATTTGGAAATTCAGTGCTTTTATCTTGAAAATAACGTCTAGGAGAAATGGAAAGACTGCATTTTTTTTTATCTGCACAAAAGCAAATTCAAAAGATTATTACCTTTTATTCTCTTGGGGATATCACCATAGGCTTTAATTAAATATTTCCCCCCCCAAAACTCACCCTTTAAATTTGTAACTAAGAGTACTTTAGGAAAGAATGAGAGTCTGAAAGTCCACTGGACAGGTCATGATTTTAAAGTTCCTCTGACTCTTATTCATAAACTGTCAAAACTTAAAATCCGGACACAGGGTCTAATCCACAAAAACCCCATAATGCTCACTGCAAGGAAAGAAGGGAACTCAAACTCAGCCACTGTGTTATCAGTATCACTATACCCCAGGGAATAACATCACATTAAACATCATTTTTCCTTTCCCTTACACTCTAAGAAGTTTACTATGTGATCTTAAAAACAAATATCACTTGGCTAGAAAACAAGCAGCTCACTAAAACAGGATATATAGTCTCCCTCAAGGATAGCGAGATCCCACCAGTGATCTGCAGTGTCTCAGCCTTTTTGTTCATATCTGAGGTCTTTAAAAAATTGTCTTGAAGGGGTCAATTTGCTTTCAAGTGTGTTTTCCCTAC
>NW_006772719.1:254794-256569 GCF_000442215.2 Lipotes vexillifer | reverse complement strand
CCCTACACCTAGACATTGATTTGTAAATCAGAGTGTTTAAAGCTTTGAAAGAAGAGAGGACTCTCCTACCATTTTCTTTTCTTTCAATTCTGGCCACAATTCTGTGGTGAAAGTGCTTTTATCCAGTCCTTTGGACTTTTGGAGAATGGAGATTACAAGACAGTTAGGTTGAGGTTTAGTTAAGAATGTGTGTGTGTGTGTGTGTGTGTGTGTGTGTGTGTGTGTGTGTGTGTGTGTTTGGGGGGGTTGCTGGTTGGAGATGCTCTTTTTAGCACAATTATCTAATAAATCTGACTACTATTTACTATGTTTATTGAATCAACATTTCAGTACATGACATTTGCAGCCCCACCTGACTTTATGCATTTCTTGTCATCCTGTTGTCTCTATAATTATCACTCTTGTGATAATGACAGCCAAAAATTATCTATAACTTTGAGTGTTAGGTAGTGTTTTAAGTACATTATACATTATCTCACTTAAGACCCATAATAGCCCATAAACGATATACTAGTGTTGGTATCCCAATTTCATAAATGAAGAAACTGAAGCATAGAAAAGTTCAATGGATTGCTCCAGGTTTCAAAGCCAGTCAGTAGGTGAAGCCATTATTTCAACCCAGCCAGGGTTTTAACTGTTAAAACATTCTGCTTCTTGATTCCTCCAGTACTACATATCTACATCTTCAGTGTTGTTTTCTGATTAGTACTGTCTCCCTTTTCCTTCCTTCCTCCCTTCCTTCTCTTTCCACAAATATGTACATATTTATGTGTGTGTATACATATATCTGTGTGTTAATATATTAATAATTGGCAAAGTGTTTACTTAGGAAGAGAAAATTTCTTTGTGTGTGTATGGAGTTAGCTTGTAGGCCTGTGCAATATCTGGAAATGAGAATAACTGTTTTTCATAAGAAGGGACGGAGTCATTAATTGTTCTGAATTGTTTTGACATCAAGAAAAAGGGAAGATGGCAGAAGAGGGAGTTGGAGGATGTAAGCCAGTGAGACTGTGGACTACTAAAGTTCCACAATGTGAATACCATCTTAGGTCCCCTCCAAAATGTTCAATACTACCCCTCCAGAGTTCTGTTCTATGGAGCATCAAACAACAGGACCTGGAGCAAGGAGCTAGAGAGAAGCATGAGACAGTAAGTCTTTAAAGGCATGGAATTTTGCAGAGGGCTTTTGCTTTTCAAACATCAGTAGAGTAGGGTTTGGGCCAAGTTTAAACACATCTTCAAGGATGGGGTCCAGAATAATATCTTAACATCTTGGTTTCCCTCTCTTCCTCCATTCCTTCCTGCCTGCCTTTTTCTCATTCTCCTCGCTTTTACCCCTCCTTTTCCTTATTTTCTTTCTTCCTCCCTCTTTCTTCCCACCCTCCCCCTGCCCTGTTCCTGTCTTTCCTCCTCTCCCCCATCCCCCCTTTTTCATCTTCTACTCTTTCTTTCTCCCTCCTCTATCTAGTTTAACAAATCCTTTCAATTGCTTCCATAAATACATAAAATATAACCAAAATGGCAAATAGACATTTCAAAGCAAAGTTGAGTAAACTCCAGATTAAAGAGAAAACAAGACAAAGGTTAACAGTATTCACAGATATGTAAGTTATAGAAAATATTTTTATACAGCTATGCTCAAGTTGTGCTATAAATTTTAACATGAGCTTCCTCTTGGCTAAAGCAATAAAGGGAAATAAGTGCTTACAAGATGCATATTGAACATAAGCAAATCTATTTCTTGGCATGGATACTTTTTCTGCTATTTTCCCTAC
>NW_006772719.1:234976-254784 GCF_000442215.2 Lipotes vexillifer | reverse complement strand
TCCCTACAGCTTGTTTGTTTATGGAACGTTACAAAATTTTTCTGTTTGTTCACGTGACACGGTATAAACCTAATGCTTTCTCAGTTTTAAGATGTTTTGCCATGTTGGCCAAGGTGACTCTTCCAGCTTTGAGGAAAATTTTCATCCCCATACATGTCCTAGTCCATCCCTGATTACAGGGTCAGAAAGGGCAGATACTCTCATTGTTGGCAAACTTTAAGACTTTTAGACAGCTACATTGTTTAGCGTGTTTCGTAGAGTGGTTTACTATGGTTTCACCTATTGAGTTTTGGGGATGCAGTGGACTGAAAGTCCATTAATTCCAGTAGTAAATCTTGTTGATATTTTTAAGCCAATTCCCTTGTTGGGATTCTTTACTAGAAAGTATTTCTCTCCATAGCAAACCTAGCACTGGAAGAGCAAATGTCAGCCTTTTTTTTATGGTGACTTTCTAGGTCCTCGATCTCCAACTGGAAATAAAAAGCATATTGTTTTAGATATTTAGAGGCAGAAGTAGTCACTGCACAGTGTGAAAGTGCAGTAAGAAATGTATTCCATCAATATATTTTACAAAAGAAAAAATTTAGAATCTCCAATGAGCTTCCTATAAAGCGATTACACTTGAGTGCTAGGTAATATTGCCAGCACAGCACTTTTTGATGGTTTAATGGGAATTCTCTACAATCTTAAATTCTTTCAACTTAAATTGCACTTCAAAGTTTCATTCATATCCTTTAAAAATGATATAGTTAAGTTTTTAACAGGGAATGAATTATTCATTACAGCAGATAATGGTGTTAGGGTGCAACCAAGGAGGTATAACATTAGCATAAAGAATTCCCTGTGCCACCTTAATTGTTAAAATTGAAAATACAGAACACAAAAGATATTGAGTCAGAGATCTTTTTTCTTAAATTAAATAAATGAAAGTCTTTTATGATAACCTTTGTATCATACTTTTAAGCATGCTACCCAGGGTTTATAAACCATTTGATCTTTCTTATTAATGATATTAGTGTAAGAAATACACTTCTATGTAGGCTTAATGATAGTGGAGGTTTGGGTTTTTATTTTTTTGGTTTTATGAAAATTCCACAAATACACTATTTGGAGTAAAAAATAACCTGTGTATCTGTATATCATTTTATTTATTTTGTCCCTGAAAGATGTTGATTTGTGAGTAGTAGCTTACAAATGCACTGATTGAAATTTATAAGAGAAACAACCTCAAACAGTATTTTATTCAATAAAGGTATCCTGATTGAAGCATATACAATGTATCAATGATTCAAAACATCATGATGTAATATGTGCCAGATAAAACATTAGACAGTGTGAGAGATAAATATGACATGATTTATGCCCTTAAGAAAACCACTATTTATTTGAGGAGAAAGATTATGAAAGGTAGAAGCAAATTTCAAGGGGATGGATCAGCTTCCAAGCTTAACCACTTGGCTATTGGCAAGTCTCAGAGAAAAAGAGCAAGAAAGAGAGACAGAGAGTGAGAGTGAGAGAGAGAGAGAGAGAGAGAAGAGAGGGATCCCAAGATGGAAGCCACAGTCTTTTTATGACTTAATATTGAAAGCAACATCCTGTAAGTACTACAGTATTCTATTTGTGAGAGGTGAGTCAGTCTAGCCCACACTAATGAGGAAAGGATTACACAAAAGGGTGAATATCTGGAGATAAGGATTGTTGGAAGTCATCTTAGAGGCCACCTCCCCAGGCATATATATTGCCTCAGCTGCTGCAAGTAAGAGTATTAACTATGTCAGACTTCCTCAAATACCAAAGGGAAATTAAACAGAAGGTGAATGCAAGCAATGCAGTAAGCATAAAAATAAACAAATAAAAACGTGTGGCTCATGAAGTCTTTGGGAAATTCCCATTCTGACCAGCTATTTCAATTCAACCCAAGAGAAGGCATTTTTAACCGTTGAAGGAATGTAGTTCCTCTTTGTGAACCAATATGATGCCAGATTATTTTCATTTAATGAAGCAAAGTGGAAAGAGAAAGGTGGTCATAGTTCTAAACTGTTGGGTTATTAGTCCCTGTTCTTCTGAAGATTATTCATCCACCTTGAGATTCTGGAATTGTTTTTATTATGGAAAATCATTTTTCCTTCTAAGAGATCTATTTGATGAAATAGAAAGAGCAGCAAATTTGTATTTAGAAAACGTGGCTTCTAAATCTGGCTCTGCCTCATACCAGCTGTGTGACTTTGGACTACTCATGTGCCATTTCTACATCAAGTTTTCTCAATTATAAAATGGATGGGATGCAAAATGATTAAATGCTATGACAGTTGTACATGCCAAAAGCAATGGGATCTCAGAGAGAGGAAGTGAGGATATTGATCACTATTGTGGGATGAGTGTGGGGTTCCAGAAGAGTGGGAAAGGCTGAGACCAGGTGCTGTGGGAATGAAATACAGAGCCAACTAGGTATGGGAGAGAAAGGATAATGCCCCTGCTAAGGCTGGGTAATATGGATTTGTTGTGGAGCCAAGGGTAATATGGGTAATATGGATATATGGGTAATATCAAGGGTAATATGGGTAATATGGATTTGTTGTGGGGCCACTTCTTTTTTTTTTTTTTAATGTTGAGCCTTCTTTTAATTAATTTATTTTTATTTTTGGCTGTGTTGGGTCTTCGTTTCTGTGCAAGGGCTTTCTCTAGTTGTGGAAAATGGGGGCCACTCTTCATCGTGGTGCACGGGCCTCTCACTGTCGTGGCCTTTCTTGTTGTGGAGCACAGGCTCCAGACGCGCAGGCTCAGTAGTTGTGGCTCACGGGCCTAGTTGCTCCGTGGCATGTGGGATCTTCCCAGACCAGGGCTCGAACCCGTGTCCCCTGCATTAGCAGGCAGATTCTCAACCACTGCGCCACCAGGGAAGCCTGAGAACCACTTCTTGATAGCTTTTGGCAGCTTGTTCAATGGGCTGGAAGCAAGAGTACTGATTGTAAATAGTGAGATTCGCCTAGAGTTGGGATTTGTAAGAAAGGTGCAACTGGAGATCAAGGAAGCATGATAATCTAGGGTGCTATTTAGTGGGAAAAGATAGTCCTGGAGTAGCCCTTTCCATTTGCTACATTTTGAATAGAGAACTTTCTAAAGCTGTTGGGAGACACTGCTCGCAGAGGCCTCTTATGTCAAAAAATATGGTCTATGTGCCAAGACATCTGTTCTCTGTTCCTATTTATGGCTCTAACACATGGCAAATCATTTATACTGATATAGGCAATCTAAGTGGCTGAAAAAGCACTTGGCCAGCTACAGGCAAAATTGGTAATCTTATCTTTAATGTATTATATATATATCTTCTGTATACCCTTCACCATTTCATTGTGGACCCTCAGGCCTTTAGCCCACATGTAACTCTCACAAGTCTCAGGCTGACTTTTTTTTCTTGCTCAGGAAAAACATATATGATTAAAAAAAGTAGGACCTTCAACTCAGAAATTCAATACCTTGTATGTGTATCACATTTGCCTACAAATATGAAGTTTATTGCACAGATTTTCCAAAAATGCCTGTCCCAGGTATACCAAATCTCTATTGGTGAGACTCCAGTCTTAGGCAAGCCTGTCCAAGGCAGAAGAGACTCAATTCCTATTATAAAACTGGCCATGATCAAGATCAGTTCAAAAAAAGTTCTAAAGTTGAAGCCCTTGCTTATTGTAATGTAACGTATTATAATGCAATGTCTCCTCTTTCTTTCTCAATGGATGCAAGGCAGGACTAGGGCTATTTTATCTATTAGTCACAAAAAGCAGAGTGCTTACGGACTATAAACTCTTCAAAGGCCTATGAAAATGTTTTGAGTTTTTAGAAAAATAGTTCATTTAGTAAAAAATGAAACAAAACTCCAAAATTAAAATTAATTTTTAACTCTATGTCTGCCACACGTAACATCATTGCAACATCATTGCAACTTCATTAATTTCAATCTTCACAAAACTATGTCCTTGAAAATACTTTGTAGCTTATGTTATTTAATATGACTGTCAAAAATTACACAATTATTGTAAAAAATCATAAATTATAAATCGAATAACTTACTCATAACTAAATAAGCTTAAAGATATTAGTTTTCATTCATTTACTTATTCATTCGTTTCACAAGCAAGCACAATTTGTACTAGGTTAGCAGTGTTCAATCTGAAATACTAGTATCCTTGGAAAATAAGAAGACTTTACAAGGAGGATGTAGATATTAATGGTTTTAAGTGATTAGTTTACAGATGTTCAACTTCTATATGTACTCATTACTGGTATTGATTCATCTAAGAACAAGGCTGCTCCTCTGGTTCCATTCTCCCACTGCCTCATTTCTGATAAATTATCTTTCTTCCCATTGTAGATTAAAAGCATGGACCTCTAGAATACACACACACACAGACACACACACACAGACACACACACACACACACACAAAGACACACACTCACTCGTAGGGTAGTCTAAATGTTACTGTAGATGCTGAAGAACAGAATGCTAAAACAACACATTCTTAAGAAATACCAGTGGCTTTAAAAATTTTTTTGGCTTTCACCACAGTTGAAGTAGGAACAAATTGTATTTCATAAAGTAATTTCTGATGCTAGAAAGAAGTAAATGACATCACTATAAGAAAACTCCTTCCATTTCTACCTAGTTATTTAAGCAAAAAAGTTTTCTCAGTACTTATACTGACAAGAACCAGACACAAAAAATGGAATTGATATAGAAACCTGTCTTCTATCAATAAGCGATAAATTGAAAAGTAAAAGCTCCACCCGTATCAGTAACAGATTGACTTCCAATAAATTTGTGTTAGAAATTGATTACCAAAATTTAATATATTTATTTTTTATCAATTCTGTGCAATTTTTTATCAATTAATGATCATAATAATGATCAATCCAGAGGATATTTTTCAAAGCTTACAATCTCATGATTATAGGTTTTTAAATAAAAATAATTTTTCTCTTTCTCTCTCTCTCTCTCTATGGATATATTATAAATATATTTTGGAATAAAGATGCAGACCTACTAGAGAATGGACTTGAGGATATGGGGAGGGGGAAGGGTATGCTGGGACAAAGTGAGAAAGTGGTATGGACATATATACACTACCAAACGTAAAATAGCTAGTGGGAAGCAGCCGCATAGCACAGGGAGATCAGCTCAGTAGTTTGTGACCACCTAGAGGGGTGGGATAGGGAGGGTGGGAGGGAGAGAGATGCAAGAGGGAAGAGATATGGGGATAAAAAATAAAATAAAATAAATAAATATATATATTTTGATTTTTGTTGTAGAGAATATAAGTATAATCAATAAAATATTTTTATAGAAATATATTAGCATAAATTATGTAGGGAATTGCAGAGGAGAGATTTATATTGTTTCAATACAGATTTCAAAAAGCCATGGCATAGTGAGTAATAACAGTGTTGTTTCCTTTTTCCTCACTGACGATGGGGGTGGGTAATAAGAAAGTAGCGAGGAATGATATATAAAATAGATAATAAGCAAGGACCTACTGTATAGCACAGGGAACTATACTCACTACTCTGTAATAATCAATAATAGAAAAGAATCTGAAAGTGAATAGATACCTGAATATGCATAACTAAATCACTTTGCTGTACACCTGAAACTAAACACAACATTGTAAATCAACTATACTCCAGTGTAAGATAAAATATTAAGAAAAAAGAAAAGAAACTAGCCAGGGATGGCAGGCACATTTGGCAATAAAGAAAGCAAAGAGATGCTTCCTGGAACTCAGCAAGATTTGAAGCCTGAACACTTTGTAGATTCTTCACCAATTAATTGGATAATAGTCAAATAATCATGGACCTGTGAAATCTGTAATCCATTTTTAAAATCAGATTGTTTATAGAGACCAGGGCCTCACCAAAAATATTTGGCAAGGACCATACACACCCTAGAAGTGGCCTTTACTGAAAATTATGGGGTTAGGTAGGCCCAGTCATTCCACAAAACTTAGGACAAATATGAAGACCACTCTACCTTCAGAGCTATACACAGGATTAGCTGAGACATCCACTAAACTATATCACAGCTACACTTATCCATCTGCCCAAACCTGCTTCCTACTCTACCCTATCCTTCCCTTCCCTTAAACAGGGGTGTTGATCACAGGGGACTCACTGTCCAATAAATCTCCAGCATGCCAATCTGAGTAAGAATCTGCTTCCTAAGCCACCTAATTTGTGACACATCATCATATCCTGTTGAATATGAGTTTGTAAGTATACTGACTTTTCATAATTTGTGAAAGATTTGAACTTAGAACACTTATTTGGATTAGAAATTGTGTGTATATTATTGAGTTTTACTTCTGATCCTCTGGTGTTTCAGACTGCACTAGTTTATACAGATAGAGGGGCCTTTGACAGTTCACTAAAATGAGTGTTCTTTGTTAAATCTGCTTCCAAGGACCTCCTGAAATGGTATGAAGCAAGAAAAGTTGAAGAAAAAACTAAAATTATAGAACATATAAGAGAGAAAAGAACATGAACTGAATCCAGAAATTATCAAAAGATTAATTCATAGTAATCAAGTTACATTTATTACAGAAATGAAAGATTAGATTAATATTTAAAAGCCAATTAATGTAATCCACATTAACAGAAAAAAAGAAATATCATATCATATGACCATCTTAATGGATGTAGAAATACATGTGATGAAATGCAACATCTAATCACAATAAAGATACTTGAAAACTAGGAACAGAAAGGATACGTAACAAAACTCATGGAAAATACCAATTTTAATGGTATATTACTGTAAGCTTTTCTCCCACGATCAGGAAGGAGACAAGGATGTCATTATTACTATTTCTATTATACACTGTACAGTAGATTAAGGCCAAGATATCAGAGTTAGAAGAAGGAAAAAACTGTCATTATTCACAAACAGCATAATTATATATGCAGAAGGTCCAAAAGAGAGTAAAATAAAATTATTAAAATTGATAAATAACCTTAGTAAAGTTGCTGGATATGAAGCAAATATAAAATAGAAATAAATTGCATTTCTCTCCAGCAGAAGCAAATGAAATTAAATATTTTAAATAGATTATTTCCAAGTAGCCTAAAGAATATCAAACATTAATACAAACATTTTGGAAAACTGCTTGGCAAAATCTACCCCCCCAAAATATGTGCATACCCTAGGATTCAGTAATTCCACTTCCAGATATATAACCAACAAAAACTCATACATATGTTCATAATAGCATTATCATAATGGCCCCAAACTGGAAATCTCCCAAATGTCCATCAGTAGTAGAATGGATAAAATAATTGATGTGTTCACAAAATGCAATGTATACAGCAATAAGAATGAGTAAATAAAATATACATAAAATTATGAATAAATTTCATAAATACAATGTTGATCAAAATAAATTAACTACAAAAGAATACTTGTTGAATGATTCAAATTATTTAAAGTTCAAAGTAGTTGGAAGAGGATGGAAGAGAGGCTTCTGGGATGTTGGTAATTTTCTATTTCTTGATCTGTTGCTAGTTGCAAGAGTACTTTGACTTTGTGAAAATTTATTGAACTGTTTACCAATAATCTATACGCTTCTGATATTATTCTTATATAAGCAATAATAGTAGAAGCATAAAATTTCTTTCAGAAAACTATAAAGCACAGATTTGAAAAAAATAAATGTTATTAAGATGCCAGTTCTCTGAAACTAATGTACAGATTAAATATAATCTCAATTTTGTGGAAATGGACAAGTGATTCTAAAAACTTATGGGGAAGTGCGATGGGTCAAGAATAATAAGGATGATCTTGAGGAACAGAACACGGTATAAGAACTTTAGCAACTGGATGTCAAGATTTACAAAGCTATAGTAATTAAATATTTAAGGTATTTGTTTTTGAATAGTCAAATAAATGAATAGAATAGAATAGAATTGAATAGGATAGCACAGAAACATGACCATGCTATGACACTGTAGAATTATGGGAAAATGATGTTCTTATTAAAAAAATATTGCTAGAAAATAAAATATTAATTTGAGAAAAAATAAAACAAAAATCCATTCTAGGTGAATTTTAAAACCAAAGATGAAATAAAACCAACAAAATTTATAGAAAATAATATAGAACAATAGTTACATAAACCCATGATATAGAATCACTCTTTAAATATCTACATAAAACTAATTATTAACAAAATTTTCAGTATTGGACTATATTAAAATTAAAAATAATAAAAATAGAAATAAAAATGTCCATCAACAAAATGTGCGAAGGAAATACATGGAACTGGAGAAGACACCAGCAACACGTATCGCTCAATAACAAAGGAATCCTATTAAAAATATATAAAGAAGTCCTAAAAATCAAAAACGAAACTACAGACAACTCAAGAGAAAAATGGGCAAAACACCTGAACATGCATTTCACAAAAGGGGATAACCAAGTGGTCATGGTTGGCTTATATCTTGATTAATCAAATAAATAAAGATGGAAACAGTGGGATATCATTTCATACACAAGAGAACAGCTAAAATAAAAATGATTATCACATGTTGGCAAAAATGTAGACAACTGGAAACTTTCAGACACAGCCTGTAGGAGCATAAATTAATATACCATTTTGGAAAACCACTAAGCATTACAAATTGAATCTGAAGATCTTCCTAGCCTATGATTCAGCAATTCCACTCTTAGGTAAACCCTAAAGAAATGCACTTCCATGTGCTGCAAAGAGATATAGACAAGAATGTGCCTCACCATAAAATTCAAATTAACTCCAAAATAAAAGTAATTCAATTTCTGCTAATATTAGAAAGGATAAATAAATGAGGTGTAATCATACAGTGAAACAGTATGCAGCAATGAAAATAAGTGAAAACTAGGTACATGTAACAGCATGAATGAATCTCACAAACATAATGCTAATGAAAAGAGCTTCACCACAAAAGAATACATATGGTGGAATTTCATTTACATAATAGGTTACAAGAAAAAATGTAGTGTATGATATCCATACTTATTTATTAAAATTACAAAGAAATGCAAGGAAATTATAACCAAAGATATCAGGAGGGTGGCTACCTTTGGCAGGGAGAAAAATTAGTGACTGAGGGGAGGCATGAAGAATTGGAATTGAGTCTTTATGCTGCTAGTAATATTTTTTTCACTATTTTAAACAATCCCAGTTAAAGATATGTTAACCAGAAAACAGAGTTGTCACATACTGTGCAGTCACTAATAACTCTAAGATACTCTTCAAACAAGCCACACATGCAGGGTGACTTTTGATGTTATACAGAAAAATCACCCTGCTAGAAAGTCCAGTTAAACAAAATAACCTTTTCTCTCTTGAATACTGATTTAATCTCACAATTCTCTTTTAACATAGTCCTGGCATGACTAAAATGTTTGTGAGAGCTCAAATTACTTGGGTAGCAATAGATCTCAATAAGATTCTACTCACCACTTATATTTATTTATATTTTCTATCTTAGAAAAAAAATTGTGATCTTTTAATCCAGTAGCCAAGTAAATATAAGAGAATTCACAATTTATGTGGCTAATTTTGTGTTGTTTTGACAGTTCTCTCATGTTTCTTACCATGCCCCATGTGGACTTTACTATACAGTATACTGCAAACTTGAGTACAAGTTTCTTCTCCATGACCACCTAATCTAGGCTTATGACTTGCATTTATTTACCATTTTTTCAACACGGCAAATTTTAAACACACGTCTAAGTTGAAAGGATTTTATATTGAACATTCATGTACCCACCTTCTATACTCTACCATTAACATTCTATTTAATTCGGTTTATCATTTAGTTATCTAGCTATCTGTCCCTTTATCCAACCATTAATCCACCTAATCAGGTAATTACTTTTCTTTTCTTTTTTTTTTTTTTTTGAGATACGCGGGCCTCTCACTGTTGTGGCCTCTCCCGTTGCGGAGCACAGGCTCCGGACGCGTAGGCTCAGCGGCCATGGCTCACAGGTCTAGCTGCTCCGCAGCGTGTGGGATCTTCCCGGACTGGGACACGAACCCATGTCCCCTGCATCGGCAGGCGGACTCTCAACCACTGCACCACCAGGGAAGCCCAGGTAATTACTATTTTTAACAGCTCAGGCATGTATGACAAGGTAAACCACAATGAAAGCAGCACTCAAGTCAAGAAACAAAATTTTTTCCAAGAACAATTCCTACCCTCCATGTTTTCAGTCCTTGGGAAGGTAAATGATCCTAAAGGGAGAATTTTTGTGGAATTTTAAGGAAATTAGCTCATTTTACCTTCCTTGTTCTCTTCTTTTTTGGTAGGTTTGTCTACAGGTTGAAAATGAAGAAAGATAGAATTTCACACAAAAAAATTGTACATATAACTTCCTCATAGGTTTCCTAGTATTCTCTAACATATATTAGAATTTCTCAACACTTCCAAAGTCGAGGAGGTTGAATATTTTGTAAATCAACAAATACACCAGACTGAGTCAGTAAACAAGTTAGATCTATGTCACATGGGACATTTGCTAATGTAAGTTTTCTAAACATGGGCAGTTTAGAGCTCGTATTTGCCATTATCAGGTAATACAGTTTGCATTGAACTAATACAACCTAATGTTTTTTAATGTATGATCTTTTTTTCTGAATTCCCCTTAGACATGATTGCAGCAAACTACACAGTGAAGAAAGCTTTCCATTTTTCACTATGCAGTGATTTGACTTCTCACATTTCTGTTGGAATGAAAATTAGATTCAAGGACAGCTCTGTACCTGATAACTCTGACAAGGTGTGAATTGCTAAGCTTTATATAGCTGTAATGAACATACGCAAGTTTTTTTTTCTTTTTTCTTTTGTCTCAAGGCTTCAGGCTGTCTATCCTGGAGTAAAGAAATTCTTTATAGTATTGTGGCATCAGCTATCTTGTCTGTACTGTCCATGTTCTCCAAATGCCAGCTGTATGGGGGAAATGCTATTTCATTAAGGGCTTCTTATTACTTAGGTATTTGATTATACAAGGATTGACAATGTTAATAACTCTCCTGGTTGATTTTCTGAGCTTCTGTTTGCTCACCAGCTGACATCCTTTGGAATCACATTTGAAGGACAGTAGCAAAACTTCTATAATGAACAGAGGAAAAGTTAGTGTAAAGTAGAAGAACAGGAAGGAACTAAGGACATTTTTGTTAACTTATATGGAAATATTACTATTTTTATATGATTATTGACAGTTTACATACAGAATACACTAAAATTCAGATCTTGTTAAATATGCTTTTAACTTTTTGGTGAAGTCACAACAGTAAAGTAAAGTCTACAGCTCTGTGCATGTGGGAAAAAAATTATAAATATATGGCCAACGAAGGCTGCTATTAATTCTCAAGGGGAAAATGAAGTCCTGGGGATGCTGGACATGGATAGCTTAGAGATTTGGACGAACAACCTCCAACCTCCTTCTTGCACAAGCCCCAAATCAAGAGAATAAATTAAATTTCTATTGTGTGATACAAGATCAATATACAAAAATCAATTTATTTCTATACACTAGCAATGAACAATATGGAAATAAAATTAAGAAAAAATTCCATTTAAAATAGCATCAAAAAGAACAAAATACTTAGGAATAAATTTAACCAAAGAAGTATAAGATTTTTACACTGAAAACATTATTGAAATAAATAAAAGAGAATGTGAATAAATGCAAAAGCATTCTGTATTCATGCCTTGTAAGACAATATTGTTAACATGGCAATGTTTCTTGTTTTAGTTTTCATGTTGCTGCTATAAAAATTTACTTCAACTTCAGTAGTTTAAAACAACACAAATACATTCTCCTGTAGTTCTGGAGGTCATATCCCCCAAGGAACATCAAGAACATAGGTCTAATGGGCTAAAATCAGTATGTTGGCAGAGAGTATGTTGGTTCCTCTGGAGGCTCCTGTGGAAAATCTCTTCCTTGTCTCTTCAAGCTCGTTAAGACTGACTGCATTCTTCAGTTTGTGGCCATATCACTTCAATCTCTGCTTCCGTCACCACATTGTCTTCTCCTAGAGCTGTCTCCCTCTGCCTCCCTCTTATAAGGATACTTAAGATTATATTGAGCTCACCAGGATAAGCCAGAAAAATCTTATAATCAATTTAGTCACACCTGCAAAGTCCCTTTGGCCATGTAATATAACATATTCACAGGTTCTGGGGATTCAGATATGGATGTCTTTTGCAGGAGGTGGGGAAACATTATTCATTACCACACTCCCAAACTGATCTACAGAATCTATGCAACCTCTGTCAAAATTCCAGCTACCTTTGTTGTGAAAATGGAAAAGCTGATTCTGAAACTTCTTTGGAAATGCAAGGAACCCAGGATAACCCAAACAATCTTGAAAAAGAACAAATTTCGAGGATGTACATCTCTCAATTTCAGAACTACAAAGCTTCAGTATTCAAGACAGTGTGGTACTGTCATAGACATATAGATCAATGGAATAGAATTAAGATTCCAGAAATAAATCTATACATTAATGGAAATTGAATTTCAACAAAGGTGCCATGACCATTCATTGGGAAAAGGAGAGTCTTTTTAACAAAAGATGGGTGGGAATAACTGGATACACACATGCAAAAGAATGAAACTGGATCCCCTATCTCACATGATATTAAAAAATTACCTCAAAATGGATAAAAAACCAAGATGTAAGAGCTAAAACTATAAAACTCTGAGAAGAACACATAAGTGCAAATCTTTGTGATTTTGGGCTGGGCAACATTTTCTTAGATATGACACCAAGAGCACAAGCAACCACTGAAAAATTAGTTAAATTTGACTTCATCAAAAATAAAAACTTTTGCATGTCAATGGACACTACCAGAAAAGTGAAAAGACAAGCCACAGAAAGGAAGAAAATATTTGAAATCATGAGGGTCTGGTATCCAGAATATAAAAGGTACCTAAACAACCAAACAATAAAAAGACAAATAGCTTAACTTAAAAATAGGCAAAGTATTTGAAGAGACATTTCTCTTAAGAAATTGCAGAAATAGCCAATAAGCACATGAAAATATACTCAATACTAATAGTCATTAGGGACGTGCAAATCAAAATCACAATGAGATATCACTTCATACCTACTAGGGTAGCTTTAGTAAAAATTTTAAAAAGGAAAAATAATTGTTGATGAGAATGTGGAGAATTTGGCACCTTCATATATTGCTGGAGGGACTGTAAAATGGTGCAACTGCTGTGGAAAAGTTACTTCTTAAAAATTTAAACATAGAATTATCATATGACCCAACAATTCCACTCCTAGTTACATACCCAACAGAACTGAAAACATATGGTCACACAGTATTTATAGCAGAATTATTCATAAGAGCCAAAATATGGAAACAATCTAAATGTCCATCAACTGATGAATGTATAAACAAAATGTGGTATATACATGCAATGGAGATATTATTCATCCATAAAAAGGAATAAAGTACTAACACAAGCAACAGAATGGATGAACCTTAAAAACATTATGCCAAGTAAAGAAAGCCAAACACAAAAGGCTACATTGTACGATTTCATTCACATAAAATATCCAGAACTGGTAAATTCATGGAGACAGAAAGTAGATTAGTGGTTGCCAGGAACTGGGGAGAAGGAGGATGGGGAATGACTGATAATGGGTATGGGATTTCTTTTTAGGGTGAGGAAAGTATTCTGGAACTAAATAGTGGTGATGGTTGAGCAATGTTGTGATATACTAAAAACTAAATTGTTAAAAATTAAAGCATACATTACAGATAGAAGGATAGAGTTTAAAGGTTATCTTGAATTCCAGGAAACAAATATCTCTCTAGTCTCAAAATTTGAAGAATGTTGATTTTTTGTTGGTTTTTGTTTTACTCTGTATAATTCTTTGAGAATAAAACAGAGATATTGAATATTCAAAGGTTAAAACAATCCATTGTGTGTTCTAGAGTATGGTAAAAGCTATCTTGTATTTTCATTTCTCTTGAAGAGGATAGGAAATTGATGCCTCAGATATTGAGTCTGTGTGTCCAAACTGAGTGTTGATATGTGACATAGTGGGAAGGGGCATGGAGTAGTTGGTACAGAAAGTAAGGTAGTTATATGTTATGGACTGAATGTTTGTTCCTCCTCAAAATTCATATGTTGAAACCCCAATTCCCAATGTGATAGTATTTGGAAGTGGGACCTTTTGGAAGGAATTAGGTTTAGATACGGTCTTTAGGATGAAGCCTCTATGACAGAATTAGTATTCTTATAAAAAAAAGGAAGAGAGATCACAACTCCCTCTCTCTCTCTCTACCATGTGATGACACAGTGAAAAGGCAGTTGTTTGCAAGCCAGGAAGAAGGCCCATACCAGGAACAGATGTGTCAACATCTTGTTCTTGGACTTCCCAGCCTCCAGAATGTGAGAAATAA
The DNA here is from genome assembly GCF_000442215.2 of Lipotes vexillifer. Classification (NCBI taxonomy): domain Eukaryota; kingdom Metazoa; phylum Chordata; class Mammalia; order Artiodactyla; family Lipotidae; genus Lipotes; species Lipotes vexillifer. The sequence continues at coordinate 240,331 of NW_006772719.1, read as the reverse complement.
ATGTTTGTGTTTAAGTCACTCAGTCCATGGAATTTTGTTATAGCAACCTGAACTGACTAATACATTGTGGAATGAGATAGGAAAAGGAGAATGGGACAAAAGAAGACCAGGGAATAAGAAATACATTTGCTTAATAAAACAGAGACCAGATTGGAGAGAGATTTTAAAAAAGAACTTGTGTAATATCATTTAAGTTCTTTGATTTTTTTTTTAATTAAAAATACTCCCATGGACCAAAAATAGAGTGTAGATGGACCATAATAACATTGCTCTGTTGATCAAAGTCTCTTTAATCTTTTTAAAAAATAAAACTATAGTAGAAGAGATATGTTTATTAGTTTTTATTCATGCAGAAGTCATAGATTGTTTTAATTTTATGTATTGTGGTGTAACTATGTGCACACAATTTATAATGTCTTTAAGGAAAATACAGTGAAGCAGGCAAAGAAAAGGATCTGTTGAATTCTTTCAACTTGAAATGGTTGTTTTATTTTTATTTGTTTGTAATGAACCGGGTCATTCAGAATGAGAGTTCAGGGTGAGGAAGAAGTAAAGATTGGTGATTAATGAGGCATAAAATGAAAATACAGGGCAGAACAAGAACCTTGCGCATGGTAAGGAATACAGTCCAGTGTGATAAGATGGGGAATTCACTGTGTACGCTTGAGAACCAAGGCTCCTTCTATAATGAACCATCCAAATTATCCCCTTATCAGCCATTTAGACCCAGTGTCATTTTGCTGTCCCTGACACTCCTTCAGGGACATATCATTGTATAGGCTAGCAAAGAACAGCAACAAACCTGGAGGAGTCAATAAACAAAATGGACAATAGGTTACGAGGTTTTGCAAATAGTAGAATTTCAAATAGAGATAGAAAAAGTCTTATATGCAGCCTGACTACTTTCTCCAAATATATACTACTTTACCCTCATGCCAACTACATTCTTTTCTGGTCTTCAAAGGGAGCGTGTCTTTTCAGCTTTAGTTCCAAGTGATTCTTCCAAGAGGCATTGCTTAGGAGTTTGTCCTAGATTTGTCTTTTAAACTCAGCACCAATAGCTATGTGAACTTGGGGTAAGTGATTTATCCTCCTAAGCCTTATTTACGCATCTGTAAAATGTAAATAATAATGTTTGCTTCAGAAGCAAAGACTTGTAAAGATTAAATAATGTCTGTGAAGTGCTTCATACAGTACCTGAAAGAGTAAGCACCCAATTAATATTACACAGCTAGTATTTCTTCAATTCTGAGGTTCCATAACCAGAAATCATATTTCCTTTTCTCTTCTCCTTATGCATTAAACCTAGCTAACTCTCCATGTTGTTCTCACCAGGCACTTTCATAAATAACTTAAGCCTTTTTCTTTTCCAGTAACAGCTGTAATCTCTTTCAACTCACCCTCTGAATTATACAACATCTGCCCTTGAATGGGCACTGATATCTCCATTCCTTCCCTACTTCTAATTCCCTTATATCCAAGTGTAATCTTCAGGCTTTATATGTAAGAAGGACTCAAGGATTTGGGCAGATTCTTTTCAAAGTGTAAAAACAAAAAAGCAAAACTAGCCATGCACCTTGCAATCCTTGTGCTTCATTTTTGGGCAGGAGAAACTAAAAGACCAGCAATGAGGCTCTAAGAAGTGCTGAGGAAGGTTTCCACACAGGAACTGTGAAGGCCTGTGCCTCCTCACTGATGTCAGTAATTGCCTGCTCTCACAATCATCCATACCACAAACATTACCCCTCAGAAACTGGCTTTTTACCAAATTCTGGTAGTAAGTCAAAGAAATCTGCAAACCACAAATGAGAATCTTAAAATGCACTGAAATGTAGATTCTGTGTCAAATATAAGTACTGGTATTATTTACATAGTATTGCTTCCCTAGGGAATTCCTTAAACTTCAGTGCTTAATCACTACCTTAAGTTCTTTATTAAAAAGGCAGATTCCTAGTTCATTCGGTCTGAACATAATCGCGAATGAATTTAATGTACCACATTTTGTAGTTCATGTACCACATTTTGTAAAATGCTGCCCATAAAATGGAGAGACAGTTCACACCTTAAGGTAAGAAAGCAAAACCCCTGAAGATGCACTTATACATGATAAGCAGAACATACTATATAACCAGTTTATGTACTTACAAAAACAGAATACCTTTTGCTCTACCTTAAATAATTTCACTCTGTACCCTGAGCATTAACTTTTCATTTAAATAAGGTAAAACAAAGCAATCCTTCGCTTAACTCAAGGAATGCATTCTTGGCCATGCTCGGAATGAAAGTGCTACAAGTAGAAGTCAATTCCCTGTGAGAAACGATATAAAATCTGGGGATTGCATACTATTTTTTTTTAAATGAATTACAATCCAGTGGTGGCTTTGCTCTTGTTATCCTTAGGAAATGGTTTGCTTTTGCCAAGATTTTCAGAGAAAACTCTGAGAGATCGATTCTCAAGACATCAGCAGAAAATATCATTAACCACTCAGAAACTTCAGGCAATAGGCAAAGGCCACTAAACGGGAAAAGTTTTCCCTAGGAAGAACCTCATTATAGTGTTTCATGTAGGTGCTTCAGCGAAGAAACTGCTGGATGGCAAAATGATTTTGATATTATGGAAGTTCATTAAAAAAGGATTCTGTCTGTGTAATGAGATGCAGGTACATGACCCATGGAAGGACTAGAAGCAGGAGCTGAAGAATAGGTGATGGCAAAGAGGGAAGAAAATAGAAGCAAAACTATGATGATAACCTCAAGCAATCAGTAATGTCTCCTGAAATTGAGAGAATCAGATAATCAGGAAGAATGAGAAAAATATAGGACAAAGCATATAAATGGTGGTTTTATTTAACTCCTTTCTCCCCTGCCCTGCCCCCTCACACCCCAGAATAGGTCATGTTTCCATTTAAAGAATTCATTATTTGTTCAGATATACAATCTAATTTTAGACTTTAAACTTCCTAATTGTATCATTTTTATATTTTTATTTATTTGTTTTTGTTTTCATGGAAAAGGCATTTTATTTTAAATATAGCAGTGTGTACATAATAAATCAGTTTATTTATTTGTTCTTGATTTTGCTTTAAAATCCAAAGAAGACATACAGATGGCTAAAAAGCACATGAAAAGATGCTCAACATCATTAATTATTAGAGAAATGCAAATCAAAACTACAGTGAGGTATCACCTCATACCAGTCAGAATGGCCATCATCAAAAAGTCTACAAACAATAAATGCTGGAGACAGTGTGGAGAAAAGGGAACCCTCCTGCACTGTTGGTGGGAATGTAAATCGATATAGCCACTATGGAGAACAGTATGGAGGTTCCTTAAAAAACTAAAAATAGAGCTACCATATGACCCAGCAATCCCACTACTGGGCATATTCCCTGAGAAAACAATAATTCAAAAAGACACATGCACCCCAATGTTCATTGTAGCACTATTTACAATAGCCAGGACATGGAAGCAACCTAAATATCCATCAACAGAGGAATGGATAAAAAAGATGTGGTACATATATACATAATGAAATATTACTCAGCCATAAAAAAGAACAAAATAATGCCATTTGTAGTAACATGGATGAACCTAGAGATTGTCATACTAAGTGAAGTAAGTCAGATACAGAAAGACAAATATCATATGATATCGCTTATATGTAGGATCTTAAAAAAAGGGTACAAATGAACTTATTTACAAAGTAGAAGTAGAGTCACAGATGTAGAAAACAAACTTATGGTTACCAGGGGATAAGAGGGGCAGGGATAAATTGGGAGATTGGAATTGACATTTACACACTACTGTATATAAAATAGGTAATTAATAAGAACCTACTGTATAGCACAGGGAACTCTACTCAACACTCTGTAATGGCCTATATGGGAAAAAAATCTAAAATAAGAGTGGATATATGTATATGTATAACTGATTCACTTTGCTGTACACCTGAAACTAACACAACATTGTAAACCTACTATACTCCAATAAAAATTAAAAATAAATAAATAAATAAATAAAATACAACAGAAACCATTGAAGATTAAGTTTTCAAATACTGTTCCTTTTCTATTTCCATATAAAATTTTAAATTTTCAACCCGGCTTTTATTTTCACTTGTCTCTAAAATCTCCCTAATGTTAGCTAATATTTGTTTTCTGGGCAATATTAGTATTTTTATTACTTTTGTAAAATTCTATCCTTATGTATTTTTAACCTGTATTTCAGAAAGATAACTACCTCATTCCTTCTAAAAACTTATATTTAATTTTGGCCTTTTCCATCTTTGACTCACTTAGCTTTCTTTTCTTCATTGGAATACTTTGCTTTTTCCTTTCCTTTGCTTTCCTTTGCTTTTCATCTCTTCCCTTTTTCCCTCTGTCCCTCCCTCTGTCCCTCCCTCTCTTCCTTCCTTCCTTCTTTCCCTCCTTCCCTCCCCCTCCCCTTTTTTGTCCACCCTTATCTTTCTTCCCTTCCCCCCCTTTCTTCTCCTTATCATTTCCCTTTTTCTTTAAGGTTCCCTAGGAGATTTCTATTCATCCCTTTCTGTACCCATGAAGAGCTCAGTTAATTTGCAGGACTTCCTAATATCCATTTCCTACCTTGACACTTCATATTATCTCTAGGCTTGTCATCTTCAGTTTATTTTTAAAAAGATATCTTCATTTTCATATCCAAAGTCTAAAATGGGTCAAATACAAGTTTATAATCTGTCCATAAAATAATTATAAGATGCCAATTTTTCCCTGTGCTCAGGTTGGCATCAACATTCCCCAGATTTTAATACCTAAAGTCTTAGTCATCTTTAAATGTTTTCTTTCTTCCATGAAGGAAATACTTCCCTAACAAGTATACTGATATTTTTTTTTTTTGAGCATGATTGATATGTCCCTTACTTTTTTCTGTTTTTGTATTTATGACTAAATCTCTAATTCTCATCAACTCACATCTGAACCATTATATGCATTTTTTTCTGATTTCTTTGCATGTAAGAGTGACAAGTCCAGAAACCAACTATCATGAGGACACATGAAAGTAAATGAGACTATCAAAAGAAGAGATGATTAAGGAAAATGGTATTACTTCTCTTTTCCCTCCCAACTCTGGCATTCCATGATATGTACTTTTCTTTCTTAGGTTCATGCTTTTACTATACTTATATTTTTCTCAGTCTTACTTAATTTTCCTAACCTACCAGGAAACAAAAAAGAAGGCCATAGTATTGTCAGATACTGTCAAATGATGGCTTCTCCAAACATCACCAAATCAACCTACTGATTAGACAAAGCTGTGCTTATTGCTTACCTAGGCAGAGAGAGCGCTACCATGACAGTCTTAGTAGTGTCTCAGAGGGAA
>NW_006772719.1:227688-234966 GCF_000442215.2 Lipotes vexillifer | reverse complement strand
GGGAAAGAGCAAAAACTTGGCTTTTTGAAGTCTGGTTTAAGGTGGATCTTCTAATGCAGAAAACTTGGTTAAATTGAGAAGAGATCATAAAATAATAATTTAGGATTGGTAGATAGGGCAAGAAGATAGTTTTGAGTCAAGGAGTTGAAAGAGTTAGGGTATAAACTGTCTTTTGATGCTTTCTATTAAATAATTGATGGCTTTTTTACAAAAGTTCCTTAGAAGAACAATAAGTCATTTGAAGCTTTTATCTTCCAAGGCGAGGGTTTCCTGAGATAATAAGGGTATGTTGAACTTTTTTCATAAAGAAATTCCATCTCTTCATAGAGAAGATTTTAAAACACATATGGTTTTAAAACATATATTACAACCGCAAAAATAAAATTTTATAAGAAAAATAGAGCATAAAATCTTTCACTTCCTGAAAACAGGTGCTTCAGTTTTTTTTTTTTTTTTCAAAACTCAAGAAACTTGTGTTTTCAATAGTTTCACTTTAGAGAAGAATCACATATCTAAATCAAAAACCACAAGCTCAAATGCCTAGACGGACCAGGACCAAAACATCAGTGCATCAAGATGTGGGTACCCAAGGACTGTGGGAACCAAAGATTTGGAAACTTTCTCCATTTGAAAGCATTCATATCCAAATTAAAACATTTTAAACCATGTCTTAGTTGAACAGAATCTATCTTCAGGCCAGCTTCAACCTGTAGGCCACCATTTTGCAACCTTTTTTCAGTTGGAAAGATTGTGAAGATCTTACAGATGTTTGATGTTGATTATAAAGTCAGGAAAATGCTTGAAAGTTTCCCAGTGTCCATCCAGCTGTTTAGCATCAGATACGTGCAGCTCCAAAGTGTAGACAGAGCCCTGTGAGTAACCCCATCCAGTAATGAAAAGGATTAAGTATTACAAAGTTCTACAGTGACATGGAGAAACATAACGCTAATCCCAGATGCTCAGACCAACATGAGAAGATAAAAAGCTACAATTTGCTTGGGAACAACTGCAGTTCTTTTGATTATGGAAGACATTCTTTCTTTAGCAAAGCAAACAAAATTTCACAAGTGCTTTTATTTTCATATATCTTCATTTGTTTTTCAACATTGATAAGTATTTAAAAGCATTTGAAAGCCTATGCTTTCTCACAAAATCATCATCTTCACTGTAGATTTGAAAGAAGAAAAGTAATAGAGGGAAAAAATGCTGGTAAACCTTCTCACTAGACTGATGAAGTCAGCTATTACTCTCCATCGTGACGCCTGGCGTGACTGCTTAAATGATCATTTGGTTCTTGGTGTCAACAAGTTTTCAGATCTGGCTCTTTTGGTGTATGCAGCTTCAGGAATTATATATGACATGTTGATGATATTCTGCAGCAGAAAATGCTGTAGTAATCCGCTTTGTCCAAGCTCAGTCTCATTGCCATCAGCAAGAAAATCTCTAAGAGCCTTGAAAAGGACAGGTTGCCAGCTAAAAGCCCAAACAGAATTAAATTGTGGTATAAAAATATAGTAAACCCAATTATACTGGGATAGTTAGTGGAGGTAATTTGTTAGTCATGTGAACGCCCCTTCTCTCTGGTCACTCTGTTTGTTTATGGGCTGATCTAGAAAATCATAAAATCCATAGTTCTGTTAAGAAAATCACTGGGCTCCATATGGTTTAAAGTGTTTAATATTCCATTTAAGATAAACCATTTCAGTACAAATCATTCCTGTAGGTCTATCTGCCAACTGAGCAATCTGCATCTTTTGGATGGCACTACCTGAGCATTTGCCACTGGCCTCCTTGAAATGTGGAGAAGGCAAATATGCATATCCTCAGCAAAAACAATGATGGCCACATAACTAATTCATCACACACTATCCATTTCCAAAAGAAAAGGTAACTCTATCTCTGAAGTCTAATCATGCAACAAGGGCCAGCCTTCGACTATAGAGGGCAGTGGAAAGGTGGGTAAAAGAGGGTTGGTAGCTGTCATTCTAAGCCAAGGAAAGTCTATTAGAGATGCATGCATTCTTTAATCTGACTGCTTTCAGAAAGCTGCATGATGTCTCCTGAATAATGTACAAAGGAAGTAGAGGCACTGCTGCTTCATGATGTTCCCCTAAATTGACCTGTCATCTGAGGTCACATCACCCTCCTCATACTGTGGCTCTCCTCACCGTGCTGGCTATGGTATCCAAAATATGAAGTCACCTCAGTCTTTACAATGTATTCAAATTTACTCTAGTGAATGCATTCCTCACTTACCTGCTTTTTGGTGATATAAAGTATCCACATGTTTCAGACAGTTTTAGAGCCAGATGGAAGCATTTTATCATTGAAAAGAAATTTTAGTGAATGAGAAGTAAACAAGAGAATCTTGGTTTTCTCCCACTTATGAATAGGTCAGAACAAAAAATGCATACATAATTGACAGGAAACTGAAGGAGATAAATAAGATAACGTTCTGTTATTTTTATTTATTTACATATTTAGATTCTGCTAGATATTTCATTTGGACAATAGTTCTAGACCTAATCTATTTTAGATCTAACCTAGAATAATACAATGTAAGTTTTAGAAGAAAAGTTAGCATCTAATTAACCCATCAATTCATAGATTACATAACACATTAATGTAGGAGTCAGATGCTGTAATTCTAGGGAAGTACCAACTAGCGCTGTCCCAGAATCTCCTGCTTGGTCCTTTTACTCCACCACACCTCCCAGACTTCACTATCCTGAAGGGCAGGGATCTCTGTCTTCTCAATGTCAAGCCTAGTGTATGGCCCAGAGTAATCTTTCTGAAAGCAGCCAGAGAGGAAAATCTCTTAACTGTAACAAAGATCTTGAAGTTATAATTATGAAAGTGAATTATCAATTTAATCTATGGTTTGACCTAAAACCAAATTCCTATTGAAACAGAAAATGCATAGAAAAATAACTCCTCAATTCAGATATCTCAAAGTATAACTTAGGAATTATCTGCATCAGACTTCCCTCAGTGCCCCCATTCCAGGCTTACTGAATTTGAACATCTAGGATTGCAGCTCAGGAACTTAACATGTTTAATACAGTTTCATAGATGATTCATATTGTTTCATATTCACACTGAAGTTTGAAAAGCACTTTATTCAGCTGTTAAGCCTCCAGCAAGGATCCTCAAACAACTTCTAATGGGAAGCTTCTTTTATCTTACCTAAATAACTAGATGTATGGGCAGGTGATGGTAATACTGAGTGCCTGTGTAGATGGGGAATTTCAACCAGCCAGAGTCAGGAATTCCCATGGAGGAGAAAACAGAGAAACAGTGACAATGATTTCTGGCTCCAGGGTTGTCTCCTTGCCTTGGCCTAATATTCCAGTGAGCCACAGGGAGTTGGGCATAGCGGCAACCCTCATCCATAAGAATTGCCATCTTCCCTGTTATTTCACACAAAGAGGAGAGGTTTTCCTCATATTGTGAATAAAGATCTCACAGAGGGAGTTATTTTTCCCTTTCTTTCAATCAATAATCAATTTATTTCTTACTGTAGGCTGGACTTTGTATTATAGATTTCAAATTATTTCATAGTCTCTATGTTAGAAGAGTAATTTAAAGTTGAAAAAGAGTCACCCTAAAGGTAATCCTGTACAAAGTTTGGAAATATATAGTGTTTTAACAAATTATAGTGTTTATTCATTTAGTCGCATGTACTTTTCTAACGTATTTTTAGGTTTCATTGAGCATAACTGACATACAATAAACTGCACAGAGACAAGTATACAATTTGATAAGTTTTGACATCACTATACAACCATGAAACCATAACCACAATCAAGATAGTGAATACAGCCATCAACTTACAAAATTTTCTTGTATCTTTCTGTAATTCTTCCCTCCTCTTCACTCATTCCGCCTACCTCCCCTTCCATGAATTCACTCACTCATAAGCTTTCTGTCACTACGGATTAGTTTGTTTTATCTAAAGTTTTTCATAAATGAAATCTTACAGTATGTCCCCTTTACTGACTAACTTCTTTCACTTGGCATAGTTATTTTTATATTCATCCACTATATATCAACAGTTTTTTCCTTTTTGTGAATGAGTAGTATCTCATGGTATGGATGTACCACCATTTGTTTAAGCTTTCATCTCTTGATACATCTGGTTTGTTTTCAGTCTTTCTTTGGCTATTATAAATAAAGCTGTTATGAACATTTATGTACGTCTTTAAGTGGGTATATTGTTTCTTTTCTCTTGGGTAAACTCCTAGCCTGGATCAAATGGTAGATGTGTATTTACTATTATGAGAAGATGACAAATTGTTTTTTCAAAGTGATTGTATGAGAGCACTGTATGAGAGTTTTACTTCTCCCACATCCATATCAACATTTGAAATAATCTGTCTTTTAATTTTAGTTACTTTAATAGTTGTATAGCAATATCATATTACAGTTTTCACTTGTACTTCCTTCATTATTAATGATATTGAGCATCTTTTCATTTGCTTATTTCTTATCTATGTATCGTCTTTGGTAAAGTAACTGTTAGAATCTTTTGTCTGTTTATTTACTGGGTGTCTCATTTTCCTATTATTAAGATTTGAGAACTTAGTATACATTTTGGATAAAATCCTTTATCAGATATGTGCCTTGCAAACATTTCTCCTACACTGTAGCTGTCTCTTCCTTGTCCTAACAGTATTATTTGGACAGCAAAAATTTTACTTTTGATAACATCCTACTTATCAATATTTTCTTTTTGGCGTCATGCTTTTGGTATTGTATGGTATCTAAGAAATTATTTGCCTTGCCAAAGGTCACCTAGATTTCCTCCTTTGTTTTCCTCTAGAAGTTTTATATTTTTTGGTTTTATGTTTATGTCTATAATTCTTTTTGAGGGTGTCTGTTTTTGTTTATTTGTTTTGGTATACCATACGAGGTATGGCTCAAAAGACAAATGACTTCTTCAGAGTGCTGTCTCAAGGTCCACATTATCTAATCAGGACTGGTGGTATTGTTACGATGAAGGATGTAAACAGAAATCTGTATGTAGTGACACAGGCTGAATCCAAACCGCAACCATGGCATTTATGAAGGCAGGAACACAGGAACATAGGCTGACAGCTGTATAAGTTCTTTCAAGTTATAGTTTCTCCCTCTTTGACATTCCCACTGAAAGAGAGACTTGCTACATTTCTCTTGCCCTGACCCTATGGAAGTATTTGGAGAAAGCTAGAACCAGGATTGGAAAGAATGGTGCATAGCATTGCTCCTTGGTACTCATTATTAATACACATTTTCTATCTTCTACACTTTTGAAACAGAAGCAGGTCCCTATTCTTACCTCTTGTCCTTTATCTCCTCAGTGTGCTAACCTACACATTGAGAAACCACAGGGAAAAAAGCGGGTAGGCAGGGCCAGGGACATTAGTGTATGTGTCTGTGATGTGAAACAAAGAGACGGCATGAAATATTTCCTACTACAATTATGAAAACATAAACCTAGCAAGCTATAAATTATTTCTGAATTTATTTTAAAATATTTAACTTTGCACAGGTACCCAGCTGCAGTTTCTATACATAAACATTCAGCCAAAATAGCATTTTCATTAACAAGATTGACTGCTAATGGGAATATGTTCACACCATATCATGAAATAAAATATTCAGGTACAAAACATATGTAGAGTTATGAGACTGCTCTGTTAAAAAGATTCTATGCATATTAAAGGACTGAAAATAAATATACAGAAAAGATAAAAATATATCTGCTAGTGGTAAGAAAGTGATTTTCAAAAAATAGTTCTTTGTGTTTTCCTGTTATTTAAACATACTTTATAACAAATATTTTCTTTTATAAAATTATTCTATATGAAGTAACTAAATAGCCTTAAAAATCATACTGGTAAAACACGGGCATTTATATAACTAGAGGTTTGTGCAAACCTGTTAAGCTAAGAATTTTCTCTAATAAAATGAATGCTACTCATATCAGCAAAGTAGTACAACTGTGGGCTAGTAACAATGACATGAAAAACAGAATGCTAAAAACATATCCATTAAAACATTAAATTCTATAATGGATAGATTCAACCTTTATCGCTTGTTATTTGGATTGCGCAGCTCACTTTAGCCCCTTTTTAGAATTCCAAAGGATTTGCTGCAGGAGGACAAGTCCTCCTGCATCATTATTTAATACTTCTCTGTGTCTTCGCATGTTTGAGTCTGTAAAACAATTCTGTTCTAAGATATCTTAGATGAACTCCAGAGGTTGAACAGAAAGATTTCACTTGTCTCACCAAAATTCAAAGTCATTATGAAACAGAAATCCTGCTTCCCCTCAATAATAGAGTAGTCATGAATCACAGCGTCACTCTGGCTCTGTCACAATCTGACACTTCATGCCTCAGACAATAACTTGATTTGTCCAGAGAATATCCCTGTGAGGGCTGCCAATAGTATCGATGCCCATTGAAGAGGACATAATTAAGCCCTTGGTGAGCTAATTTCATTTTCTTTTTTAACAACATGGGGTGCATAAGAGTAAAATATAAAGTAGAGGAAAAAAAGGTTCTAAGAAACCTTTCTTTGCCCAAATCTGGTGCAGGGTCTCACCTCTCTTTGATCTGATAAAGGATGTTTAGAGACATTCAAAACAGCCTTCCCTTAAATACCCCACATTTACAGCATATGTGTTTGTTTCTACCAACTAAGCACCATTAGGCTTTTCTCCAGGTATAAAAGTTTCTTCCAAATTAACTGCAGAAAAGCTCAGTGCTTCATGTTTGTTATCTGCTTCTATTATGGCTTAAGGATTGAGAAATTGATTCTGATTCACTTTACCACTCGCTGTGAGCAGTTTGGAGTAAAGGTATTTGTCGATTAGGGTAATTTCTTAGAAGCTTGTTATTTGCTTGGGAATATGTCCACTACCCAACAACTGGAAACATAAGGAGCTGAAACAGCCATGTTTTTAGTTAAGATAAGAATTTTATGTTGAGACAGATAAGTAGCAGATTAATAGTAATCTTAATCATTCCTATATTGGGATAAACTCTGAAGTTGCACGAGGCAAGTGTTCTACTATGACAAAGAAATAATCTCCACATCAAAAATTCTCTTCATCTTTGACCTTTATCCACCTTTCGTATCTAAATATAATTCCTTTCAAAATACAGGGAGGGCTTCCCTGGTGGCGCAGTGGTTGAGAGTCCGCCTGCCAAGGCAGGGGATGCGGGATCGTGCCCCGGGCCGGGAAGATCCCACATGCCGTGGAGCGGCTGGGGCCTGTAGCGCCTGGCGGTG